>NC_053025.1:348282627-348337076 GCF_003073215.2 Triticum urartu
CCCCCACCCCTGGTGAAATCCTGGCTCCGCCCCTGTTGCTTACGTGCACTCCGTACCCGCCGTATAAATCACCTTTGTAGTGAAAATTATCCTGATGATCTGGACGGTAGATGATCTGTGTGTAATTGTATATCATGTCCATTCGACAGATGATCCATACGCAGACTGGAGAGGTCCAGAAGAGTACGAATACTAGTGATGATGGACCAGTATAGCCTCACGTTATTTGAAATGGCAACCTGTGGTAGTACTTTTCACGTGCTATGCTTTGGAAAGTCAATGGTTTGTGGGGGCCGCGTCGCTAGTGGATGTCTCATGCATGCGAGTACATGGCTGTTATTCTGTCTCTTTCTTTTCCTCTTTCTTTCCAACGATGGACAAGGCAGCTGCAGTCGGCTGCTGCGGAAGGTGCAGAGGTGAACACGGCGGCGGTCCACGGCACTTCTCCGTTGAAGCGCTGTAGGGGAAGCCCGTGGTCGCTGCTCGGGGTGCCGGCAACTTGAGGCGCCGTAAGACCGGTTTTATAGGTTCGAGCTGGCGACGACGGAGCCCGGTGGTTCAACAATGCGAGTCGCAGTAGAAGACCGAGCCCGTGGACCATCCGTGTCCGGGTCGTGACTAGCGGATCCGTATTGGCCAAGGTTTGCAATGCTTAAGCTGATGGTTTGCCTCTGATCGGATCCCATGTAGCCGCTTTTCCTTCCATAGCCCTTGAATTAATCTTCTAGTAGATTCCTTGCAGCAATCAGAGTTGACCAAAGAAAATCGATTTGGTCTCAGATGATTTTGTAGCAAATCAACTTCGTCTTGATGTACGTACGCGGCGGCGGTAACTCGGCGGATCTGAAAAAATAATTGCTGTTGGTCTTGGTGGCTCATGAAAATTGATCCGGATCTGACGGATCGTCCGATCGCAGCAGGCTCGCTCCACACAACCGTAATCTTTCTTAGATCAAATCTCGCATATGTCGCTCCAGCTGCTTGCCACGGATACGATGCAGATCCTTCAAAATTGAGTCTTTCTTCATCCGAAAATTTTACAAACTTCTCGAAACCCTAGTTAAGATTCTTCTAAGAACTCAACACCACCATGCGCGGGCCCCACGATGGGCGCCAACTGTCGTGGATTTGTCACGGCAGATGTCCTTAGTGTCAGGACTTAGTCGTGAGGCCAGCGTATCTATGTGATAGCTTGAAAGGGGTTGATCGGGACGAGAGACGCGGGGCGGATCATCACAAAGACAAGGGTTTAGACAGCTTCGGGCCCCGGGAAACATCATCCAGTAATAACCCTACATGTTGTTTGTGGCTAGGTCTCATTATACTCATGAGGGAGTCGCCGTAAACCGGCTCTCCTAGTTGTGTCTAGCCTTAGAGATTATTGCTTGTCCCTCTTGGGGAGCCCTGCCCCTCCTTATATATGTTGAAGGGGCGGTTCACATGACTAGTCCTAGTTGGATTAGAATTACTCTATTACAACTGGAGTCCTAGTCTTGTTTTTTTTATAGGAGAATATTCATTATATCTTCATCTTAAACCGGCCCACCATAATATGAGCCGACCTTTCATGAACCGCCCGTTGGGCCACCGGGTCTTGTCGCTCCTCTGACCCGCCTGCCGGATTACCAATGAATCGTAAACCGCCAGGTCCAAGCAAGTCGCCAGTGAATCGCCAAACTCCAGCCGGGTCATACATCCGGCGGTTTATACCGCAGGGTATATTCCCAACAAAAGCCTTGTTGAATTACCTATCAAAGGCCGATCATATACATGGAGCAATATGCAACAAGATCCACTACTTGAACAGCTCGACTGGTTCTTTACCTCGCTGCATTGGACCAACGTGTACCCCAATACCCTGGTCAAGCCTCTTGGTAAGCCTGTCTCCGATCATGTACCCTGCATTATCTCCATCCAAACATGAATTCCTCGTAGCAAGGTGTTTCGCTTTGAGCCCTTTTGGATTTTGCACCCTGGCTTCATGAATCTTGTCCAAGAGGTTTGGAACAGACCAGTTAGAGCCCACAACATTGCGATCATTCTATGTCGTAAATTCAAAGCTCCGCGCCACGCCCTAAAACTCTGGAGCAAAACCTCTCTCGACTCTCAGTAGCCATTGCTAATTGCAACGAGACCCTAGCGCATCTTGATGAACTTGAAAATAACAGAGCCCTAACAATCCCAGAGACAAACTTCCGGAATATCATCAAGAAACATTTGTTGCACCTCCTTAAATACCAAAACCAGTACTAGAAGAAGCGCTGCACAATTAGGTGGATCAAGTTCGGAGATGAGAATACCAAAATTTTCAGGATGTTGCCATTGAAAGGTATCGTCGCAACAACATCGCAAGTTTCAGAAAAGAGGATGGCTCCCTCATTGACACTCACGAGGGGAAAGAAGCGCTCCTGTTCCAAACTTACACTGATCGCCTGAGTACTTAACGACCTGCAGAAATGAAATTTAACTTACCTAACGTTCTGCAGCGCCATGATGATCTTGACCAGCTAACTAAGCCATTTACCCACAAAGATATTGATGCGGTTGTTAAAGAAATGTCGGCTGATCGAGCACCCGGCCCCGATGGTTTTAGTGGAGCATTTCTTAAAGCATGCTGGCCTATTTTCAAACATGACTTTTACAACCTTTGTGAGGCTTTCCATCAAGGGGACTTGGATCTCACTAGCATAAATGATGGTCTGATAACATTAATTCCAAAGTCCATCTCACCTGAAACTGTCAATGACTACCGCCCGATCACACTCCTCAACTGCTGCATTAAGATGATCACTAAGCTGCTTGCCAACCGCCTGCAACGAGTAATTCTAAAGATTATCCACAAGAACCAGTATGGCTTTATAAAAGGGAGAACGATACAGGACTGCCTTGCTTGGGCCTTCCAATATATACACCAATGCCATGCATCGAAGAAGGAAATTATCTTGCTGAAACTGGACTTCGCCAAAGCCTTCGATACAATTGAGCATGCTCCCATGCTGAACATTATGAAACACTTGGGTTTCAATGATAAGTGGCTCTCTAGGATCAAATGCATCTTCTCGACCGGGCGTTCATCGGTTCTATTGAATGGTGTGCTCGGCCGCCAATTTCATTGCCGCACCGGTGTACGGCAGGGGGACCCGCTGTCTACATTGATCTTCGTGATTGCAGCTGATCTCCTCCAAGCAGCTATCAATGACGCATTTAGGCAAGGAAAAATTCAGCTGCCCTTCCCTTGCGCTGGTCAAATGGACTATCCAGTAATCCAATATGCCGACGACACGATACTGGCTATGCCTGCATGCCCTCAGCAAGTTGCGGTCATCAAAGGAATCCTTGTGGACTATGCCTCCTCCATCGGCCTCCGGATTAACTTCCACAAATCTACGCTGACCCAATCAATCTGTCGGAGGAAACCGCCCTGGCATTTGAAAACCTTTTTGGATGTTCAATTGGGTCCATGTTGTTCACTTACCTTGGACTTCCTCTCGGCACAACTAAACCGACCGTACTAGATCTAATGCCTCTAGTGTGCAGTGCTGAACGACGCCTCACCTCCACGATTGCGATGATGTCCTACGGTGGCAAACTCTCTTGGCTTAATGCTACTGTCACATCCCTCCTCAGTTACTCCATGTGCACACTCAAGTTCTCACCCAAACTGATTGAGATGCTCGATAAAATCAGAAGGAGATGTCTCTGGACCAAAAAGACGGAGCAAGGGGATAAGTGCAACTCCCTTGCCGCATGGGACATGGTTTGCAAACCCAAAAAGCATGGTGGCCTGGGTGTTATCAACATTAAGGTGCAAAATGATGCTCTGCTCATGAAATTTTTACACAAGTTTTACAACAAGCTCGACGTCCCTTGGGTGCATATTATTTGGAACACATACTATGCCAACAAAGTCCCTCATGCCACGAATCCAGTTGGCTCGTTCTGGTGGTGGGACATCCTAAAGCTCACCCCTATCTTTCGAGGGATCACACAAGTCCGGGTGGTTTCGGGCACAACTGCTCTAGTTTGGAAAGATCTTTGGGCGGTGGACGTTATGGAAAACTCGCATCCCCACGCGTTCTCCTTTGCCATGCATGAGGACGAGACCGGCAAAGATTTCTTGGAGAGCACGGCATTGTCAGAAGCCTTTCATCTACCGCTCTCTCCTCAAGCCCTGGACGAGGTACGAGACATTCAACGGATTTCCACGCACATGCACCCATCCGCATCGGTCAACGATGTCTGGCACTATACCTGGGGGAAATCTGTTTATCAACCAGCCGACTACTGCATATTCTTTTTTCGAGACGCCAACGCCCATCCAGCTTTCTTTCTTCTATGGCACTCTCGTTGCATCATGAGGATCAAAGTTTTTGGCTGGCTTCTCATGAACGACAGATTGAACACACGTGACATGCTCAAACGTCGACACTACAATATAGGAGATGACCACAGTTGTCTGCTTTGTGGCAACCACGACGAGGAAACGATGGACCATATGATCTTCACTTGCCCCTTCAGTCAATCTTGCTGGCAAAAACTTGGTATTAGCTGGCCCTCCTTCACCTGCCATCTCCAACTGCTTCAACAGGCTAAAAACTCTTGGGGGAGCCCACTCTTCTTTGAAATCTTTTTGGTGGCTGCTTGGAGTCTTTGGAAGGAAAGAAACAATAAACATTTTAGGAGGATTGCTCCAACCATCAGTGGGTGGCTGAAAAGATTTAAGGACGATTTTGACCTCCTCCAACATAGGACTAGGGGGTCACCATGCTTTCATTTCTTCTTTTATTTCTGAGTTGCAGTAGTGGTAACACCCCCACCCCATATCTCCCTGACCCAATCTGTCTGGGCAGGCTGATACCCACCTGTAAAATGTAAAGCACTTGTAACACCCTGTTCATATATATATATGAAAATATAGTAGGAGCCTTTCCTATTGTCCTTCCTTAAAAAAATAGTAGAGTGAAGCTTGATCAGGCGCATCACCCATGGAGCATAAAACTTCGGTCCAAACAGATCAATCCCAGATGCAGCAAGTTGTCTGATGAAGAAATCCTAGGTGTTGAATCTGATGCCTGATACGTCTCCAACGTATCTATAATTTTTGATTGCTCCATGCTATATTATCTACTATTTTGGACCATATTGGGCTTTATTTTCCACTTTTATATTACTTTTGGACTAACCTATTAACCGGAGGCCCAGCCCAGATTTGTTGTTTTTTGCCTATTTCAGTGTTTCAAAGAAACGGAATATCAAACGGAGTCCAAATGGAATGAAACCTTCGGGAATGTGATTTTCTCACCGAATATGATCCAGGAGACTTGGACCCTCCATCAAGAAAGAAAGGAGGCGGCCACGAGGGTGGAGGGCGCGCCCCCTGCCTCGTGGGCCCCCCTTTGCTCCACCGACGTACTCCTTCCTCCTATATATACCTACGTACCCCCAAACGATCAGATACGGAGCCAAAAACCTAATTACACCGCCACAACCTTCTGTACCCACGAGATCCCATCTTGGGGCCTGTTCCGGAGCTCCGCCGGAAGGGGAATCCACCACGGAGGGCTTCTACATCATCACCATAGCCCCTCCGATGAAGTGTGAGTAGTTTACCTTAGACCTTCGGGTCCATAGTTAGTAGCTAGATGGCTTCTTCTCTCTTTTTGGATCTCAATACAATGTTCTCCCCCTCTCTCGTGGAGATCTATTCAATGTAATCTTCTTTTTGCGGTGTGTTTGTTGAGATCGATGAATTGTGGGTTTATGATCAAGATTATCTATGAACAATATTTGAATCTTCTCTAAATTCTTTTATGTATGATTGGTTATCTTTGCAAGTATCTTTGAATTATCAGTTTGGTTTGGCCTACTAGATTGGTTCTTCTTGCAATAGGAGAAGTGCTTAGCTTTGGGTTCAATCTTGAGGTGTCCTTTCCCGGTGACAGTAGGGGCAGCAAGGCACGTATTGTATTGTTGCCATCGAGGATAACAAGATGGGTTTTTTATCATATTGCATGAATTTATCCCTCTACATCATGTCATCTTGCTTAAGGCGTTACTCTGTTTTCTTGAACTTAATACTCTAGATGCATGCTGGATAGCGGTCGGTGAGTGGAGTAATAGTAGTAGATGCAGGCAGGAGTCGGTCTACTTGTCTCGGACGTGATGCCTATATACATGATCATACCTAGATATTCTCATAACTATGCTCAATTCTGTCAATTGCTCAATAGTAATTTGTTCACCCACCGTAGAATACTTATGCTCTTGAGAGAAGCCACTAGTGAAATCTATGGCCCCCGGGTCTATTCTCATCATATCAATCTTCCATCACTTTATTATTGCTTTGCTTTTTTTACTTTGCCTTTTATTTTACTTTGCATCTTTATACAAAAAATACCAAAAATATTATCTATCATCTCTATCAGATCTCACTCTCGTAAGTGACCGTGAAGGGATTGACAACCCCTAATCGCGTTGGTTGCGTGGAGCTATTTGTTTTGTGTAGGTACGAGGGACTTGCGTGTAGCCTCCTACTGGATTGATACCTTGGTTCTCAAAAACTGAGGGAAATACTTACTCTACTCTGCTGCATCACCCTTTCTTCTTCAAGGAAATCCAACGCAGTGCTCAAGAGGTAGTAATGCCATTGATGATGTAAAACACCAAAGTCTTCATGGCTCCTTCAAGTTTGGCTTCAGCAGTATATCCCTTGATTGGCCATAGAGTATGCCTCAGAATGTGATAGACTGTGTGGGGCAAGTACTCGAGGTCCTTGACGAAGAATTCCTTGGGATATTCAGCATCTTGGGGCAATGGCTTCATCATGCTGAGCATCTAACTCATATTTGGTTCAGGCCGCTAAAAGATACTATGCAGTTCATCGCGATGACACTGACAACCAGGCTCATAGAAGTCGCCTGGAGTGGGCAGGAAAGTAAGCTCAATGATGTCTTGAGCTTTGGCTTCATGATGCACATCTCATGTCATCCACTCAAGAACACATGTCTTCAGATCCCTGTTGTAGCCGTGAATATGAAGTGTGGCATAGAATTGCAGCAGCAGTTCTTCATTCCAGTGCTCCTTGTCAGTGACAAAGGGTAGAAGACCAACCTCCCTGAAGCAATCAAGGGCTTCTTCAAGACAGGGCAGCCCGGCAATAGCTTCACAATCAAGGCGCATGTGGGGAAAGATTCGCTCTTGATTGTATAGGATGCATGAGTAGTAGTTGCGCTGCTGATAGCTCCAGAAGAAGCCTGAATTCTTGGCACTGTCAAAGAAGGTATTGTGTGCCCTGAAGCTATTGACGCTGAATGATCCAGGCAATGTACAGTCCCTGGAAGCCTTGGCAGCCTTGACTTTGGCTTCTGAACTTGTGGCCTCTGCTCCACATTATAGTCATATTGAGGTCCGGGAGCAGTGGGAGGCACCATGACGGGCCATTTCACAGTGACCAGTTGTCCATGATCAAAGGCCTGTTCAATTGTGTGAGGCTTGGGAGATGAAACGGTGGCTTCAGCTTGCACAGTGGCTTCAGGTTGAACTTGAGCTTCAGGCAGCACATTGGCTTCAGATTCCATATTATCTTCAAGTGCCACATTGTTGTCAGGCGCCACATGGTCTTCAGCCATGACAGTTTCATTGGCTTCGGCATCAGTGTTTGTGGCCGCCTCAGTAGTTTCAAATCCATTTCTTCAACAACAGGAGGGTTGGGCACAGACTCATTCTCCTCGAGAACAACTTGATCAGTGGTAGGTGGTGTGGCAACTCTTTCTTCTCTTCTTTCTTCTTCAGTTTCTTCATCGGCTGATGCAGCCGGAATGTCTTCAGTAGCTTTGGCTTCAGACTCGGAGACATTCACAGTTGGGGTGGCTTCAGGAAACACTTGACGTGTTGCTGAGTTGTGTTGCACTTCCCCTTCTGGAATGCTCGACATGGTGACCTGTGGCCCGGGGCCTTTACGAAGCCTGCGGAAAGCGGGCGACGCCTATGGAGACGGAGTGGTCTGTACCACGTAGCTATCATCGTCAAGCACCAGAGTGGTGACTTGAGGTGTTGGAGTTCTGGGTATGTCTTCATGAATGGGGGTGTCTTCTTGAGGGCGGTCTGCCCACGAATCATCCTGAGCAATTGGCGTCAAAGAACGACCAATGCTGGTGCGTTCGTTGTTTATAAGAACAGGCGATGATACCAGTTGATGCTCAAGTTGAGGAAGGACTTTATCATCTTCAACATTGTCTTCACGACCAATGTCTTCAGCTGTGATGGGGTCAACAGCTGGAACATCTTCATCTTCAGGTGCCTCTGTGAAAGCAGGCTCGTGGATCACAAGTTGACGTTCTTGGTTGGTGGAGGCCAAACGGGCAACAGAAATGGGCTCAACCACAAGGGGCTCAGAGGCCGCAGCACGCTCTTTCTTTGAAGACTTCTTCAATTTCTTCTTTGATGGTGCATCATCAGAAGCATCCTTGTGCTTGCGCTTCTTGGCTTCGGCTTCAGCTGCCCTTGTCTTCTTTTGTTCTGAAGCTGCTGAGGGGACCTTAGTCTTCGAGCCTGTCATGCTGGCAGGGAAGACAATACGAGGTTCTTCCTGCCTTGGTGCTTCAGTTCGGACAGCAGCAGGCTTCTTCTTTTGTTTGGCAGCCATCTTGGGGTCAATGACAGGGTGCCCAAAAGCCTTGCGCTTCTCAGCCTCATTGTGAGCTTGAACGCATTTCTGCGCAAAGTACTTCATGCACTCTCTTGAGCCTTTAGCTTCTTCACGCTTCTTGTGAAACTATTCCTTGAGCTCATGCAACATCTTCTTGAAGCTTTGAACATCAGCCACGTTGAGCTTTGCCATGTTCTTCATGAACCGTGCCTTCTCATAATCAATCTTGTTTTTCAACTCGACGATTTTCTGAGCCAGGGCCACTTCATTTGCAATGGCTCCATGGAAGGTGACGCTGATGTCCACAGGAAGCTGAAGATCATCAATGCTGACGCTCGGGTTGTGAAACCATTCATCAAAGAAATTGTTTAGTATGTCCACATCAAAGAGGGGCAGATCGTTGAAGATCTCCGCCTCTTGCTTGCTCTTGAGCAGCATCTCAAGGGCTTCATCACCAAAGTCTTTGTCACTTGACAGATCAATGGTGATTTCCTCGTTCCTGAGAACGACAACGGGAGTCAGTTCATGCCCAGAAATCTTCATGGGTTTCTTCATGGGCTTCTCCGTCTTCTTGGAGACACGAGAAAGATCTTCAGATTGCACACTGGGTTCAGGAGGTGTAGTTGCCAATGGTTTCACACGCAAAACTTTTGGTGGGACAGAGGGCTTCGTAGCCTTTGTCTTCTTCTTCTTATGCGGCTTTGGTGGAGCTGGCGCTTCGTCAGAATCTGCGTCATCAGCTGAGTGCTCCACAGTGCCCCCCTGTACAGCTATGTGAGTGAGAAGGCCATCGAGGTTGTAGAAGGGGCCAATTTCATTGGGATTAGCATCACGGGTGCCATCAGCCCTTGGAGCAGACGGACCAGGGTTGAAATTGAGTCCAAGGTCCTTCTTGTTCTTCATAGCTGATTCTTTTGCAAATTGATAGTTGCGCTTGAAGAGATTGTCGTCATGATACCATAACAAAGATGATGGATTGGCGTTATCTGGCTGTGGCCCTCGGACCATGCACAGATAGAAGCCTTGAGCAATGGCTTCGGGCTTGGACTTGGGCTGTAGATTTCGGTACAAAATATCTCCCCATGGCCGCTTGATAGCATTCTTTTCAACATATTCAGCAGTCACAAATCTGTACTTGAACCATTCTTCGACCCAGTATCTTTGAATCCACAGGATCTGTCTTGTACATTTTGAATAGATCAGGAGGTAGATCCTTAGCTGTATCTCCACGGTGCTGCCTGCCGCCCTTCCTTATAGGCTTTTCAGTGGCCATTGGATTCAGACTGAACGGCTTCAAGACTGTGGATGGCTTCCTCTTGCTGGTCAGACAGGAACTGGCTTCAGGAGAGTGGATGTGACGCTGCAAGAACTCTGCAAATGAATGCAGACTATGAGAACCAAGGGATTTTCCCACGAACACGTACTTGTGACAGCATTACGGTGCGAGGGAAGGGGAAGAGGTCATATGCATTCTCAACAGATTTTGAAGATAAATCAGTTTGAAGACATTGACCTCATAGTGCGAAGACATTCACTTATTTGAAGAGAGTCAGTTCCAGACTTGTACAGATCCATGAATAAGTACAAGTGAGGAATCTAACTAGTTGTGAAGCATAAGTGAATATACATGGCATGATATGAGATGCAGATATGGATAGATCCAGATATGAACGTGAAGAAACTACTTTTAGTAGAAATGGATGGATTTGACGGATCAAAAAGGCAGTAAAAAGTAAGTTTTAATTACCGCTTATGAATTGCTAGACGAGATGGAGAGAGAGGTCGAACAGTTCAATCTCCCACGCCCTAACTTGGCGGCGGAAGACACCTACGGCGGCGGTGGAGAGGACGAGGTCCGCGGTCGGCGTGAGGACGGCGTCGAAGATGTCGCGGCAGCTAAGCGCTTCGTCTCCGGCATCGACGCGAGCTAGCGGAGGCGCTAGGGTTTTGTGTGAGGTGACGAGGTGGAAGAGAAGATAATGACCGCAGTGAGTTGTGTATTTATAAGGAAAGGGACAACACAGCGTTACGCGGGTGCCCCTTGTGGTTCACATCTGAAGGACACGTGGCTTGCATGTAACTCATTAGGAGTTGATCCATGTTCCCACGCACGCTTGGATTGTCGGGTGGTCGTTCCGGCTTCTCCGGCATTCAGGCAAAAAGGATATGGCATTAAAAACAGATTTAAAAGTTTGTCTCTTTGTCTTCTGCTGGCAAGGACTCAGAGAAGACAAATGACAGGTTTCAATAGAATGCATATGATTTGGATAGATAGAGTTTGAGGTAGAAGCATAGAAGAGGTTAGGGTTCGACCACATTCACTTAGTTCAAGAAAATATTCAATCATGAATACATAGCTATAAATGAATGTTGTAGAGGACAGAACATGTATATATATATTACTCCCACTTTTGTTTCATACGTTCTAGATAGTATCTATCACATCGAAGAGTATGTACGCATAGTATATAGTATATAAGAATGTTTAGGTACTATACGTATTACTTTTTTAGTAGTATGTATAATATTTAATGCATACTATATTTCGCGTACAAATATGTACGTATTTCACATATACAATAAAATTATGGGCTCACTTGCAATTTTTTAATATAAAATAGGATTGGCTATTCGTCACCCTGGGTAAGGAATAGTTATTCTTCACCCCCGTCTATTTTACCATCAATGCAATGTAATTTTACGTTCCGTAAGTTTTGTCTTATTTCTGACATAAAAAGAGACTGTCAGAAAATATATAATTACCGTAAAAAAATATTTTATGTTGTGTAAAATTACAAACGTAAAAACATAGCGTAAAATATACATAAACTTCAAATTTTCTTGTCTTATGACCTATATTTTTATTTTTTATACCAAATTTTACGTAGTGAATCAATAAGAATGTAACTGTTTGAATTTCAAATGTAATTTAATTATGAAATGACCGTAAGATTACCTCGGGTGAAGAATAACTTATTCTGCACCCTGGGTGATGAATAGCTATATATAAGACTCCTCTTTTATACTCCCAAGAGTATGTACTCCCATCTTAACGGATAAGGTTGAAGGAGTTGACCCATCCGTCAAATTTGTTACACAGTACAATTAATTCCAATGCATGCGTTATCCACTCCCTAGAAATTAGGAACTGTCCATGCGTCACTCAAACATTTAAGTAATTGTATCTTTCATGCGTGCAGTATGTGAAAGTGCTCCACGTGATACCACTTTGGAGTATTTACTTAGTGGGTAAAAATTTAGAGAATATATACTGCTTCCAACTAAGTGCTATACATGAGTATATACTACTTTTTTGTGGAGTGGGTATATACTACTTTTTAAGGTGAGTATGTACCACATTTTAATGAGATGTCATATACTATTTTGTTAGCCAGTGAGTATATACTACTTTTTTGTTAGTGAGTATATACTATATTTTACTGAGATGGTATATACTACTACTTTATACATGAGTATATTTATATATTTTATCAAGATGGTATATACTGCTTTGTTGGGAGTGCATGCATACTACAATTTTTATGACTGCGCATACAGCTACATTTCTGAGTGAGTACATACCAAAAATTGTTCTATGAAGGGGATGATAATTCGGTAAGTGAAAACATAAATCAGAATGAAGTATAAAATGAAAAGGCAGTACACTAAACTATAGAGCAGACTAATAAGGTAGTTAATAACTTCAATAACAAGAATTACAAAAAAAAGGAGTGTTGGACCGGACGACTTGTTCCAGAGTAAGTTACAAATATTCTGCCATTGCTGAGCAAAAAATTCTGGAGTATATTGCATAGAAGCAAGAAGCTACAAGACACAAATGTCTCTGTTTGTGTCAAATTAGTTCTTCAAAATAAGAAAATCACACGGTTGACCATCTCCTGTCCCAAAGACCTTTCACAAGCCACAAAGAAGAAAAAACGACAGCAGCCGGTCGCCGTAGTCTAATGCATCAGCTGTGATTTAGATCAGCCAAACACACTTCATCATCTTGTGCGTGATATCTGCACTTGGAGACATTCTGTTAATTGAATGGATAAAGAAGCAGTTTACTAATGGAATGAACCAGGCACGTTCACATACTTATTAGCTGAGTGATTAGATGAAAAGATCGCCGTACATGCACTGGAATTACACCTAGTAGTAGATCGATGGAGTATACTACGTATCCACGATACATGCACCACCGCCCACACTATCCGATCTACACAAACATACATGTATTGATAGGCACCCGCTGTTGTTTCTATCAGATGGGGACAGAAGGATATCGCCGCCGCCGCCGCCGCCGCCGTCGACGGGCAAGCCATGCGTAGTGTGCAAAATCCTGAGATATGAATTAACAGAACACCTGGGAATTTTCTTGAGTGCCTACCTTACAAGATGAGTACGTCGTGGAGCCACAGCTGACCGCATGTCGTCTCCGTCGCCGTGCCACGGCCTGCGTGCTTGGCGAGGAGCTCATCCATCCACCGCCGGCCGCACGGTCTGTGTCGATGCTGTCGAGTCATAGACTGCAACTTCGTGTGAGCCACCGTCAGCCACGCTTTTCCTCCGGAAGGTCTAGCACACCCGGTCGTTGATTCATACCCAATAAATATAAACGCATCGCTAATAACATGAATTAGCTAACCGAGAGCTATTTTTCAGGAATCAGTTAGTTAATTAGTATTGCATTAATTAATTAATAGCTAACGGATTTGCATGGTGCAACCGAATAGAAACTCCATGCATGATGGTCACGGTGGATGGAGCTAGGAGTATGTATTCCTCGGAGTACCAACCCATTTTCCTATATATATATATATAGGGAAAATTCATCCTACCACCCGGTGATAGTTACCCCATATGTCTCATATACTACCATCGGGTACTATATATACTACTTTTATCATTTTAAATATATTCGTATATTATATTTAAGATATTTCAAAGCAAGTTACATGAAAAAATTGCATATGAGCCCATAGTTTTTGTTATATTTATAAAATATGTACATATTTGTACGTAAAAAAGAGTATACTCAAAAGATGGTATATACTACCTAAAAATTAGTATATATACTACCTAATCATTATTATATACTACATACTCTTGCTTTCGACGGATACTACATACAACATACAAAACACAAGTGGTATCAGACTAACTCAATATTGTGAAGATAAACATGAAACCAAATCAGTGTTGAAGACAAACCAAATGCAAAGACTATGCAATCAGGACGCCATTGAAACACACCAAACAAGAATTTGGTGGTGGCGTTACCCACCGTATAAGAAGTATTAGACCCAGACACAGCGCACAATTATCGTGGCGCTCCGAAGTCAAATTCCGCATTAATGTATTCACACTTAAAATGTATGTCTTCATTGATTGAAGATATACGTTACTCCGTGTGTTGCACATCTAAGTCATCAACATGCATAAGCATTAGGATGTGTGTCCAATTACAGGACATTCGAGTATTCTAAGATATTTAGCTCACACCGCAATTTACGAAACATTTTCTCATCCAAGGGCTTTGTGAAGATATCTGCCAATTGCTCTTCAGTGTTGACATGAATGATATCAATATCTTCCTTCATGACATGATCTCTGAGAAAGTGATGACGGATCTGAATATGCTTTGTCTTTGAGTGCTGGACTGGGTTGTTGGCAATCTTGATGGCGCTTTCATTGTCGCAGTAAAGTGGCACTTGCTTCACATGGATGCCATAGTCCTTGAGAGTTTGCTTCATCCATAGAAGTTGAGCGCAGCAAGATCCAGCAGCAATGTATTCAGATTCAGCAGTGGAGAGAGATACACAGTTCTGCTTTTTTGAAGACCAACAGACAAAAGATCGTCCAAGAAAATGACATGTGTCTGATGTGGACTTGCGATCAACCTTGTCACCAGCATAATCAGCATCTAAGAATCCAACTAGATCAAACTCTGAGCCTTTTGGATACCATAATCCTAGTGTTGGGGTGTAAGCCAAATATCGAAGAATTCGCTTCACTGCTAAGTGATGCGATTCCTTTGGTGCCGCTTGAAATCGGGCACACATACAAACGCTAAGCACTATATCTGGCCTAGATGCACATAAATAGAGTAAAGAACCAATCATGGCGGTATACCTTTTGATCGAACTCTTTACCATTGTCATCGGGACCCTGGTGACCTTTGGTTGGCATCGGCGTCGTATATCCTTTGCAGTCTTGCATCCAAAACTTCTTCAGGCAATCTTTGAGGTATTTCTCTTGTGATATGAAGATGACATTGCTTTGTTGACGGATTTGAAGACCAAGGAAGAATTTCAGCTCTCCCATCATGGACATCTGATATTGTTCTCGCATCATGTGTCCAAAATCATCATTGTATCTCCTGTCAGTGCAGCCGAATATAATGTCATCCACATAGATCTGGCATACAAACAGTTCTCCATCATATGTCTTCGTGAAGAGCGTAGGATCCAGAGAACCAGGTTTGAAGCCTTTGCTCTTTAGGAAGTCTTTGAGTGTGTCATACCAAGCGCGAGGGGCTTGTTTGAGGCCATACAGTGCCTTGTTGAGCTTGTATACCATATCAAGACATTTTGGGTCCTCAAAGCCAGGTGCTGTGCGACATACACTTCTTCTTTAATCTTGCCATTCAGAAAGGCACTCTTCACATCCATTTGATACAGAAGGATGTTGTGATGATTCACATCCATTCAGAAAGGCACTCTTCAAGCCTAGCCACGGGAGCAAAGGTTTCATCGAAGTCAATCCCTTCTACTTGAGTGTAGCCTTGAGCAACGAGATGAGCCTTGTTTCTGACAACTTAACCATGCTCATCTTGTTTGTTGCGATAGATCCATTTTGTGCCAATGATGTTATGCTTTCGTGGGTCAGGACTCTTAACCAATTCCCACACATTGTTCAGCTCGAACTGTTGAAGCTCTTCTTGCATCGCTTGAATCCATTCAGGTTCCATGAAGGCTTCAGCAACTTTCTTGTGTTTAGATATAGAGACAAATGCAAAGTGCCCATAGAAATTTGCTAGCTGTGTTGCTCTTGAACGAGTGAGTGGACCAGGTGCATTGATGCTATCAATTATCTTCTCAATATGTACTTCATTTGCAACACGAGGATGTACTGGACGAAGACTTTGCTCTGGCTGATCATTGTCTTCATCATCAGTATTGACTTCGGGCTGAGCAGTGTCTTCGGGTTTTGATTAGGTGCAGAAATGATGAGTTCTTCTTAAGCCTGTGCCTCTGAAGGTATGATTTCTCCAGTACCCATAAGCTTGATGGATTCACTTGGTGAGAATTCATCTAGCACATTTGGCAGGTGCTCTCTTTGCGAGCCGTTAGTTTCATCGAACCGCACATCCACAGTTTCAACCACTTTATAGTGAAAGAGGTTGAAGACACTATAGGAGTGCGAATCCTTTCCGTAACCAAGCATAAAACCTTCATTTGCTTTCGGTGCAAATTTTGAAGTGTGATGCGGATCCTTGATCCAGCACCTAGCACCAAATACTCTGAAGTAGCTTACGTTTGGCTTCTTACCAGTTAGTAGCTCATATGATGTCTTCTTTAGAAGCTTGTGAAGATAAACACGGTTGATGACATGGCATGCAGTATCAATGGCTTCAGGCCAGAACTTCCTTGGAGTGTTGTACTCGTTAAGCATCGTCCGAGCCATCTCAATGAGGGTTCTGTTCTTGCGCTCCACGATGCCATTCTGCTGAGGTGTGCATGGAGCTAAGAACTCATGAGTGATGACCAACGTATCAAGATAGGTGTCGAGGCCGGTGTTCTTGAACTCTGTGCCATTGTCACTTCTGATGTGCTTGATCTTGATGCCATAGTTCATCATGGCACGATTGGCAAATCGTCTGAAGACATCCTGCACCTCAGTCTTGTAGAGAATTATATGCACCCAGGTATATCTTGAGTAATCATCAACAATAACGAAGCCATAGAGACAAGCAGTGGTAGTAAGAGTAGAGTAGTGAGTAGGGCCGAATAGGTCCATGTGAAGCAGTTCGAAGGGACGTGATGTCGTCATGATTGTCTTCGAGGGATGCTTGGCCCTCGTCATCTTTCCAGCTTCGCAGGCACCACACAGATGATCCTTCTTGAACTTGACGCCTTCGATGCCTAAGACATGCTTCTTATTCGCGAGAGTGTACAAGTTCCTCATGCCAGCATGCCCTAGCCTCCGATGCTAGAGCCAACACTCTGAAGCTTTTGCTAGAAGACATACGGCCAATTGTGGTCCTGCTGAGTGATACGTCTCCAACGTATCTATAATTTTTGATTGCTCCATGCTATATTATCTACTGTTTTGAACCATATTGGGCTTTATTATCCACTTTTATATTGTTTCTGGGACTAACCTATTAACCGAAGGCCCAGCCCAGATTTGTTGTTTTTTGCCTATTTCAGTGTTTCGAAGAAAAGTAATATCAAACGGAGTCGAAACGGAACGAAATCAACTGGAGAAGTTATTTTTGGAAGGAAAGCTACCGGATGGACTTGGACCCCACGTCAGGAGCAAAGAGAGGTGCTCACGAGGGTGGGGGGCACCCCACCCCCCCTAGGGCGCGCCCCCTGCCTCCTAGGGCCCCCGAAGCTCCACCCACGTACTTCCTGCACCCATATATACCCACGTACCCTAAAAACGTCGATGAAGAGAATAGATCGGGAGTTCCGCCGCCGCAAGCCTCTGTAGCCACCAAAAGTCAATCGGGACCCTGTTCCGGCACCCTGCCGGAGGGGGGGAACCCTCACCGGTGGCCATCTTCATCATCCCGGCGCTCTCCATGACGAGGAGGGAGTAGTTCACCCTCGGGGCTAAGGGTATGTACCAGTAGCTATGTGTTTGATCTCTCTCTCTCTCTATCTCGTGTTCTTGATTTGGCACGATCTTGATGTATCGCGAGCTTTGCTATTATAGATGGATCTTATGTTTCTTCTCCCCCTCTACTCTCTTGTAATGGATTGAGTTTTCCCTTTGAAGTAATCTTATCGGATTGAGTCTTTAATGACTTGAGAACACTTGATGTATGTCTTGACGTGCGTATCTGTGGTGACAATGGGATATCACGTGATTCACTTGATGTATGTTTTGGTGATCAACTTGTGGGTTCCGCCCATGAACCTATGCATAGGGGTTGGCACACGTTTTCGTCATGATTCTCCGGTAGAAACTTTGGGGCACTCTTTGAGGTTCTATGTGTTGGTTGAATAGATGAATCTGAGATTTTGTGATGCATATCGTATAATCATACCCACGGATACTTGAGGTGACATTGGAGTATCTAGGTGACATTAGGGTTTTGGTCGATTTGTATCTTAAGGTGTTATTCTAGTACGAACTCTAGGGCTGTTTGTGACACTTATAGGAATAGCCCAATGGATTGATTGGAAAGAATAACTTTGAGGTGGTTTTGTACCCTACCATAATCTTTTCGTTTGTTCTCCTCTATTAGTGACTTTGGAGTGACTCTTTGTTGCATGTTGAGGGATAGTTCTATGATCCAACTACGTTATTATTGTTGAGAGAACTTGCACTAGTGAAAGTATGAACCCTAGGCCTTGTTTCCTAGCATTGCAATACCGTTTATGCTCACTTTTACCACTTGTTACCTTGCTGTTTTTATATTTTCAGTTTACAAAAACCCAATCTACCATCCATATTGCACTTGTATCACCATCTCTTCACCGAACTAGTGCACCTATACAATTTACCATTGTATTGGGTGTGTTGGGGACACAAGTGACTCTTTGTTATTTGGTTGCAGGGTTGTTTGAGAGAGACCATCTTCATCCTACACCTCCTACGGATTGATAAACCTTAGGTCATCCACTTGAGGGAAATTTGCTACTGTCCTACAAACCTCTGCACTTGGAGGCCCAACAACATCTACAAGGAGAAGGTTGCGTAGTAGACATCAAGCTCTTTTCTGGTGCCGTTGCCGGGGAGGTGAGTGCTTGAAGGTATATCTTTAGATCTTGCAATCGAATCTTTTTGTTTCTTTTTTTAGCACTAGTTTAGTTTATAAAATAAAACTATAAAAAAATGGAATTGAGTTTGTCTCATACACTTCATCTTTTTAATATCTTTCGTGAGTATGATGGAAAGGAAAATTGTGCCAAAGTGTTACAAGAAGAATGTATTAAAATGTTTGGCACTAAATCTTTGAATGATGAGCATGTTTGCAATGTTGTTAGTATGAATTCCTTGAATATCCATGATGCTAATGATATGCAAAGCCACAAGCTTGGGGAAGCTATGTTTGATGAAGATGATATTTTTTGTCCCCCAAGTTTTGATGAGAAAATTTATTATGATAAAAGCATGCCTTCTATCTATGATGATTATTGTGATGACACGTATGCTTTAAAGAATAATGATAACCATGAAACTTCTCATCTTGATCTTAATTTTCAATCATATGATAGTTATTTTGTTGAATTTGCTCCCATTACTATTGAAGAGAAGAATTTTGCTTATGTGGAGAGTAATAAAATTTGTATGCTTGTAGATCATGAAAAGAATGCTTTAGGTGCTGATTATATTGTTGAATTCATTCATGATGCTACTGAAAAGTATTATGAGGTAGGAACAATTGCTTGTAGGAATTGCAATAATATCAAGTTTCCTCTCTATGTGCCTAAAATCTTGAAGTTATGCTTGCTTTACCTTCCTATGCAAGTTGATTATTGTTCTCATAAGTTGTTTGCTCACAAAATCCCTATGCATAGGAAGTGGGTTAGACTTAAATGTGCTAGTCATATTCTTCATGATGCTCTCTTTATATTTCGATTCTTATCTTTTTGTGAGCATCATTGAAATCATCATGCCTGGCTAGGGGCGTTAAACGATAGCACTTGTTGGGAGGCAACCTTATCTTATTTTAGTTTCTTGCTTTTGGTTCTGTTTAGGAATAAATAATCCATATAGCCTCTAGTTAGATGTGGTTTTCTGTTTTAATTAGTGTTTGTGCCAAGTAGAACCTTTGGGAAGACTTGGGTGAAGTCTTTACGATCATGCTGTAAAAAAACAGAAACTTTAGCGCTCACGAGATTAGCTAAAACTTTTTACTGGAGAGTGATATTTAGTTGATTATTTTTGCAGATGATTACTAGACAAATTCCTCAGGTCCACCAATTTATTTTAGAATTTTTGGAATTCCAGAAGTTTGCGTTAGTTACAGATTACTACAGACTGTTCTGTTTTTGACAGATTCTGTTTTTCGTGTGTTGTTTGCTTATTTTGATTAATCTATGGCTAGTAAAATAGTTTATAAACCATAGAGAAGTTGGAATACATTAGTTTTAACACCAATATAAATAAAGAATGAGTTCATTACAGTACCTTGAAGTGATGTTTTGTTTTCTTTCGCTAACGGAGCTCACGAGTTTTCTGTTAAGTTTTATGTTGTGAAGTTTTCAAGTTTTGGGTAAAGATTCGATGGACTATGGAATAAGGAGTGGCAAGATCCTAAGCTTGGGGATGACCAAGGCACCCCAAGATAATATTCAATGATAACCAAGAGCCTAAGCTTGGGGGTGCCCCGGAAGGCATCCCCTCTTTCGTCTTCGTTCATCGGTAACTTTACTTGGAGCTATATTTTTATTCACCACATGATATGTGTTTTGCTTGGAGCGTCATTTTATTTTCTTTAGCTTTGCTTGCTGTTTGAATAAAGTATCAAGATCTGAAATTATTAAATGGGAGAGTCTTCACATAGTTACATAATTATTCGACTCCTCATTGATCTTCACTTATATCTTTTGAGCTTTATAGTTTTGCTCTAGTGCCTCACTTATATCTTTTAGAGCATGGTGGTGGATTTGTTTTATAGAAACTATTGATCTCTCATGCTTCACTTAGATTATTTTGAGAGTCTTAAATAGCATGGTAATTTGCTTAATAATAATAATATGCTTGGTATTCAAGATTTGTAAAACTTTCTTTTGAGTGCGTTGAATACTAAGAGAAGTTTGATGCTTGATAATTGTTTTGAGATATGAAGATGGTGATATTAGAGTCATGCTAGTTGAGTAGTTGTGAATTTGAGAAATACTTGTGTTAAAGTTTGTGATTCCCGTAGCATGCACGTATGGTGAACCGTTATGTGATGAAGTCGGAGCATGATTTATTTATTGATTGTCTTCCTTATGAGTGGCGGTCGGGGACGAGCGATGGTATTTTCCTACCAATCTATCCCCCTAGGAGCATGTGCGTAATACTTTGCTTTGATAACTTCTAGATTTTTGCAATAAGTATATGAGTTCTTTATGACTAATGTTGAGTCCATGGATTATACACACTCTTCTTCCTCCCACCATTGCTAGCCTCTCTAATACCGCGCACCTTTCGCCGGTATCATACACCCACCATATACCTTCCTCAAAACAGCCACCATACCTACACCTATCATGGAATTTCCATAGCCATTCCGAGATATATTGCCATGCAACTTTCCACCATTCCGTTTACTATGACACGCTCCATCATTGTCATATTGCTTTGCATGATCATGTAGTTGACATTGTATTTGGGGCAAAGCCACCATTCATAATTCTTTCATACATGTCACTCATGAGTCATTGCATATCCCGGTACACCGCCGGAGGCATTCATATAGAGTCATATTTTGTTCTAAGTATCGAGTTGTAATTCTTGAGTTGTAAGTAAATAAAAGTGTGATGATCATCATTATTAGAGCATTGTCCCAAGTGAGGAAAGGATGATGGAGACTATGATTCCCCCACAAGTCGGGATGAGACTCCGGACGAAAAAAAAAAAAAAGAAAAAAAAAAGAGGCCATAAAAAAAGGAAAAGGCCCAAATAAAAAAATAAAAAATAAAAAATGAGAGAAAAAGAGAGAAGGGGCAATGCTACTATCCTTTTACCACACTTGTGCTTCAAAGTAGCACCATGATCTTCATGATAGAGAGTCTCCTATGTTGTCACTTTCATATACTAGTGGGAATCTTTCATTATAGAACTTGGCTTGTATATTCCAATGATGGGCTTCCTCAAAATGCCCTAGGTCTTCGTGAGCAAAGTGAGTTGGATGCACACCCACTTAGGGCTTCTTTGATTCAAAGGAATTTTATAGGATTTCTGGAGGATTGAAATCCTTAGGATTTTTTCCTATGTTGGTCCTTTGATTCATAGGATTGGATCCCATAGGAATTTTTCCTATGGAATCTTCTGTACTACATTTCATAGGAAATTTAACATCCACTCGAACCTCTTTTTACAATTCCTTTGTTTTTCCCGTGGCATCAAACAATCATTGCTAATTCTATAGGATTCAAATGGGCATGCCACTCCAACCCTACACTTTTCCTATTCCTATGTTTTCAAAATCCTACGAATCAAAGAGGCCCTTAGTTTCTTTTGTTGAGCTTTCATATACTTATAGCTTTAGTGCATCCGTTGCATGGCAATCCCTACTCACTCACATTGATATCTATTGATGGGCATCTCCATAGCCCGTTGATACGCCTAGTTGATGTGAGACTATCTTCCCCTCTTTTTGTCTTCTCTACAACCACCATTATATTCCACATATAGTGCTATATCCATGGCTCACGCTCATGTATTGCGTGAAGATTGAAAAGTTTTGAGAATGTTAATAGTATGAAACAATTGCTTGGCTTGTCATCGGGGTTGTGCATGATTTAAATACTTTGTGTGGTGAAGATAGAGCATAGCCAGACTATATGATTTTGTAGGGATAACTTTCTTTGGCCATATTATTTTGAGAAGACATGATTGCTTAGTTAGTATGCTTGAAGTATTATTATTTTTATGTCAATATGAACTTTTATCTTGAATCTTTCGGATCTGAATATTCATACCATAATTAAGAGGAATTACATTGAAATTAAGCCAAGTAACACTCCGCATCAAAAATTCTTTTTTATCATTTACCTACTGGAGGACGAGCAAGAATTAAGCTTGGGGATGCTTGATACGTCTCCAACGTATCTATAATTTTTGATTGCTCCATGCTATATTATCTACTGTTTTGGACCATATTGGGCTTTATTATCCACTTTTATATTATTTTTGGGACTAACCTATTAACTGGAGGCCCATCCCAGATTTGCTGTTTTTTTCCTATTTCAGTGTTTCGAAGAAAAGTAATATCAAACGGAGTCGAAACGGAACGAAATCAACTAGAGAAGTTATTTTTAGAAGGAAAGCTACCGGATGGACTTGGACCCCACGTCAGGAGAAAAGGGAGGTGCTCACGAGGGTGGGGGCACCCCCCTAGGGCGTGCCCCCTGCCTCGTGGGGCCCCCAAAGCTCCACCGATGTACTTCCTGCACCCATATATACCCACGTACCCTAAAAACATCGATGAAGAGAATAGATCGGGAGTTCCGCCGCCGCAAGCCTCTATAGCGACAAAAAGTCAATCGGGACCCTATTCTGACACCCTGCCGGAGGGGGGGAACCCTCACCGGTGGCCATCTTCATCATCCCGGCGCTCTCCATGACGAGGAGGGAGTAGTTCACCCTCGGGGCTGAGGGTATGTACCAGTAGCTATGTGTTTGATCTCTCTCTCTCTCTCGTGTTCTTGATTTGGCACGATTTTGATGTATCGCGAGCTTTGCTATTATAGGTGGATCTTATGTTTCTTCTCCCCCTCTACTCTCTTGTAATGGATTGAGTTTTCCCTTTGAAGTAATCTTATCGGATTGAGTCTTTAATGACTTGAGAACACTTGATGTATGTCTTGCGTGCGTATCTGTGGTGACAATGGGATATCACGTGATTCACTTGATGTATGTTTTGGTGATCAACTTGCGGTTCCGTCCATGAACCTATGCATAGGGGTTGGCACACGTTTTCGTCATGATTCTCCGGTAGAAACTTTGGGGCACTCTTTGAGGTTCTATGTGTTGGTTGAATAGATGAATCTAAGATTTTGTGATACATATCGTATAATCATACCCACGGATACTTGAGGTGACATTGGAGTATCTAGGTGACATTAGGGTTTTGGTTGATTTGTATCTTAAGGTGTTATTCTAGTACGAACTCTAGGGTTGTTTGTGACACTTATAGGAATAGCCCAATGGATTGATTGGAAAGAATAACTTTGAGGTGGTTTCGTACCCTACCATAATCTCTTCGTTTGTTCTCCTTTATTAGTGACTTTGGAGTGACTCTTTGTTGCATGTTGAGGGATAGTTATATGATCCAACTATGTTATTATTGTTGAGAGAACTTGCACTAGTGAAAGTATGAACCCTATGCCTTGTCTCCTAGCATTGCAATACCGTTTTGTTGGAAATATGCCCTAGAGGCAATAATAAAAGGATTATTATTATATTTCCTTGTTCATGATGATTGTCTTTTATTCATGCTATAATTGTGTTATCCGGAAATCGTAATACATGTGTGAATAATAGACACCAACATGTCCCTAGTAAGCCTCTAGTTGACTAGCTCGTTGATCAATAGATAGTCATGGTTTCCTGGCTATGGGCATTGGATGTCATTGATAACGAGATCACATCATTAGGAGAATGATGTGATGGACAAGACCCAATCCTAAACATAGCACAAGATCGTATAGTTCGTTTGCTAGAGTTTTCCAATGTCAAGTATCCTTTCCTTAGACCATGAGATTGTGTAACTCCCGGATGCCGTAGGAGTGCTTTGGGTGTACCAAACGTCACAATGTAACTGGGTGACTATAAAGGTATACTACGGGTATCTCCGAAAGTGTCTGTTGGGTTGACACGGATCAAGACTGGGATTTGTCACTCCGTATGACGGAGAGGTATCACTGGGCCCACTCGGTGATGCATCATCATAATGAGCTCAAAGTGACCAAGTGTCTGGTCACGGGATCATGCATTATGGTACGAGTAAAGTGACTTGCCGGTGACGAGATTGAACGAGGTATTGGGATACCGACAATCGAATCTCGGGCAAGTAACATACCGATTGACGAAGGGAATTGTATACGGGGTTGCTTGAATCCTCGACATCGTGGTTCATCCGATGAGATCATCGAGGAGAATGTGGGAGCCAACATGGGTATCCAGATCCCGCTGTTGGTTATTGACCGGAGAGCGATCACGGTCATGTCTACATGTCTCCCGAACCCGTAGGGTCTACACACTTAAGGTTCGGTGACGCTAGGGTTGTAGGGATATGTATATGCAGTAACCCGAATGTTGCTCGGAGTCCCGGATGAGATCCCGGACGTCACAAGGAGTTCTGGAATGGTCCGGAGGTAAAGAACTATATATAGGAAGTGCTATTTCGGCCATCGGGACAAGTTTCGGGGTCACCGGTATTGTACCGGGACCACCGGAAGGGTCCCGGGGGTCCACCGGGTGGGTCCACCTGCCCCGGGGGGCCACATGGGCTGTAGGGGTGTGCGCCTTGGGCCAAGGGCACCAGCCCCAAGAGGCCCATGCGCCAAGAGATAAGGAAAGGAAGAGTCCTAAAAGGGGAAGGCACCTCCTAGGTGCCTTGGGGAGGATGGACTCCTCCCTTGGCTGCCGCCCCCCTAGGAGATTGCATCTCCTTGGGCCGGCGCCCCCCCTAGGCTCCCTATATATAGTGGGGGAAGGAGGGCCTCTACCACCATGCCTTTGGTGCCTCTCTCTCCCTCTCCAACACATCCTCCTCCTCCATAGAGCTTGGCGAAGCCCTGCTGGAGTACTGCAGCTCCATCACCACCACGCCGTCGTGCTGCTGCTGGAGCCATCTTCCTCAACCTCTCCTTCCCCCTTGCTGGATCAAGAAGAAGGAGACGTCACGCTGACCGTACGTGTGTTGAACGCGGAGGTGCCGTCCGTTCGGCGCTAGGATCTCCGGTGATTTGGATCACGTCGAGTACGCCTTCCTCATCCCCGTTCTTTGAACGCTTCCGCGCGTGATCTACAAAGGTATGTAGATGCAATCCGATCACTCGTTGCTAGATGAACTCCTAGATGGATCTTGGTGAAACCGTAGGAAAATTTTTGTTTTCTGCAACGTTCCCCAACAGTGGCATCATGAGCTAGGTCTATGCGTAGTTCTTCTTGCACGAGTAGAACACAATTTGTTGTGGGCGTTGATGTTGTCAACTTTCTTGCCGCTACTAGTCTTATCTTGCTTCAACGGTATTGTGGGATGAAGCGGCCCGGACCAACCTTACACGTACGCTTACGTGAGACCGGTTCCACCGACTAACATGCACAAGTTGCATAAGGTGGCTGGCGGGTGTCTGTCTCTCCCACTTTAGTTGGAGCGGATTCGATGAAAAGGGTCCTTATGAAGGGTAAATAGAAGTTGACAAATCACGTTGTGGCTTTCACGTAGGTAAGAAAACGTTCTTGCTAGAACCCTTTGCAGCCACGTAAAACTTGCAACAACAATTAGAGGACGTCTAACTTGTTTTTGCAGCAGTTTTGTGATGTGATATGGCCAAAGTTGTGATGAATGATGAATGATATATAT
Source organism: Triticum urartu (assembly GCF_003073215.2). NCBI lineage: Eukaryota > Viridiplantae > Streptophyta > Magnoliopsida > Poales > Poaceae > Triticum > Triticum urartu. The sequence goes on from NC_053025.1 coordinate 348,308,760, forward strand.
GTGATGTATGAGATGTTCATGCTATTGTAATAGGAATCACGACTTGCATGTCGATGAGTATGACAACCGGCAGGAGCCATAGGAGTTGTCTTTATTTTTTGTATGACCTGCGTGTCATTGAGAAACGCCATGTAAATTACTTTACTTTATTGCTAAACGTGTTAGCCATAGTAGTAGAAGTAATAGTTGGCGAGCAACTTCATGGAGACACGATGATGGAGATCATGATGATGGAGATCATGGTGTCATGCCGGTGACAAGATGATCATGGAGCCCCAAGATGGAGATCAAAGGAGCTATGTGATATTGGCCATATCATGTCACTTTTATTATTTGATTGCATGTGATGTTTATCATGTTTTTGCATCTTGTTTACTTAGAACGACGGTAGTAAATAAGATGATCCCTCATAATAATTTCAAGAAAGTGTTCCCCCTAACTGTGCACCGTTGCGACAGTTCGTTGTTTCGAAGCACCACGTGATGATCGGGTGTGATAGATTCCAACGTTCACATACAACGGGTGTAAGACAGATTTACACATGCAAACACTTAGGTTGACTTGACGAGCCTAGCATGTACAGACATGGCCTCGGAACACAGAAGACCGAAAGGTCGAGCATGAGTCGTATAGAAGATACGATCAACATGAAGATGTTCACCGATGTTGACTAGTCCGTCTCACGTGATGATCGGACACGGCCTAGTTAACTCGGATCATGTTATACTTAGATTACTGGAGGGATGTCTATCTAAGTGGGAGTTCATTGAATAATTTGATTAGATGAACTTAATTATCATGAACTTAGTCTAAAAATTTTACAATATGTCTTGTAGATCAAATGGCCAACGTAGTCCTCAACGATGGCAGCAACTACACGGACTGGGTCCGGAACCTGAGGATCATCCTCATAGCTGCCAAGAAAGATTATGTCCTACAAGCACCGCTAGGTGACGCACCTGTTCTCCCTGCAGAACAAGACGTTATGAACGCTTGGCAGGCACGTACCGATGACTACTCCCTCGTTCAGTGCGGCATGCTTTACAGCTTAGAGCCGGGGCTCCAAAAGCGTTTTGAGAGACACGGAGCATATGAGATGTTCGAAGAGCTGAAAATGGTTTTCCAAGCTCATGCCCGGGTCGAGAGATATCAAGTCTCCGACAAGTTCTTCAGCTGTAAGATGGAGGAAAACAGTTCTGTCAGTGAGCACATACTCACTATGTCTGGGTTGCATAACCGCTTGACTCAGCTGGGAGTTAATCTCCCGGATGACGCGGTCATTGACAGAATCCTTCAGTCGCTTCCACCGAGCTACAAGAGCTTTGTGATGAACTTCAATATGCAGGGGATGGAAAAGACCATTCCTGAAGTATTTGCAATGCTGAAATCAGCAGAGGTAGAAGTCAAAAAGGAACATCAAGTGTTGATGGTGAATAAAACCACTAAGTTCAAGAAAGGCAAGGGTAAGAAGAACTTCAAGAAGGACGGCAAGGGAGTTGCCGCGCCCGGCAAGCAAGCTGCCGGGAAGAAGCCAAAGAATGGACCCAAGCCCGAGACTGAGTGCTTTTATTGCAAGGAAAGTGGTCACTGGAAGCGGAACTGCCCCAAATACTTAGCGGACAAGAAGGCCGGCAAAACGAAAGGTATATGTGATATACATGTAATTGATGTGTACCTTACCAGTACTCGTAGTAGCTCCTGGGTATTTGATACCGGTGCAGTTGCTCACATTTGTAACTCAAAGCAGGAGCTGCGGAATAAGCGGAGACTGGCGAAGGACGAGGTGACGATGCGCGTCGGGAATGGTTCCAAGGTCGATGTGATCGCCGTCGGCACGCTACCTCTACATTTACCTACGGGATTAGTTTTGAACCTCAATAATTGTTATTTAGTGCCAAGTTTGAGCATGAACATTGTATCAGGATCTCATTTAATACGAGATGGCTACTCATTTAAATCCGAGAATAATGGTTGTTCTATTTATATGAGAGATATGTTTTATGGTCATGCTCCGATGGTGAATGGTTTATTCTTAATGAATCTCGAGCGTAATGCTACACATGTTCATAGTGTGAGTACCAAAAGATGTAAGATTGATAATGATAGTCCCACATACTTGTGGCACTGCCGCCTTGGTCACATAGGTGTCAAACACATGAAGAAGCTCCATGCTGATGGACTTTTAGAGTCTCTTGATTACGAATCATTTGACACGTGCGAACCATGCCTCATGGGTAAAATGACCAAGACTCCGTTCTCAGGAACAATGGAGCGAGCAACCAACTTATTGGAAATCATACATACTGATGTGTGCGGTCCAATGAGTGTTGAGGCTCGCGGTGGCTATCGTTATGTTCTCACCCTCACTGATGACTTGAGTAGATATGGGTATATCTATTTAATGAAACACAAGTCTGAGACCTTTGAAAAGTTCGAGGAATTTCAGAGTGAGGTTGAGAATCAACGTGACAGGAAAATCAAGTTCCTGCGATCAGATCATGGAGGAGAATACTTGAGTCATGAGTTTGGCACACACTTAAGAAAATGTGGAATAGTTTCACAGCTCACGCCGCCTGGAACACCTCAGCATAATGGTGTGTCCGAACATCGTAATCTCACTCTATTAGATATGGTGCGATCTATGATGTCTATTACCGATTTACCGCTATCTTTTTGGGGGTATGCTTTAGAGACTGTCGCTTTCACTTTAAATAGGGCTCCGTCGAAATCCGTTGAGACGACACCGTATGAATTATGGTTTGGGAAGAAACCTAAGCTGTCATTTCTAAAAGTTTGGGGATGCGATGCTTATGTCAAGAAACTTCAACCTAAAAAGCTCGAACCCAAATCGGAAAAATGCGTCTTCATAGGATACCCTAAAGAAACTATTGGGTATACCTTCTACCTCAGATCCGAAGGCAAGATCTTTGTTGCCAAGAATGGGTCCTTTCTAGAGAAAGAGTTTCTCTCGAAAGAAGTAAGTGGGAGGAAAGTAGAACTTGATGAAGTATTACCTCTTGAACCGGAAAATGGCGCAACTCAAGAAAATGTTCCTAAGATGCCTGCACCGACTAGAGAGGAAGTTAATGATGATGATCATGAAACTTCAGATCAAGTTGCTACTGAACTTCGTAGGTCCACAAGGACACGTTCCGCACCAGAGTGGTACGGCAACCCTGTCTTGGAAATCATGTTGTTAGACAACGGTGAACCTTCGAACTATGAAGAAGCGATGACGGGCCCGGATTCCGACAAATGGCTAGAAGCCATGAAATCCGAGATAGCATCCATGTATGAAAACGAAGTATGGACTTTGACTGACTTGCCCGTTGAGCGGCGAGCCATAGAAAATAAATGGATCTTTAAGAAGAAGACAGACGCGGATGGTAATGTGACCATCTATAAAGCTCGGCTTGTCGCTAAGGGTTATCGACAAGTTCAAGGGGTTGACTACGATGAGACTTTCTCACCGGTAGCGAAGCTAAAGTCCGTCCGAATCATGTTAGCAATTGCCGCATCCTATGATTATGAGATATGGCAAATGGACGTCAAAACGGCATTCCTTAATGGTTTCCTTAAAGAAGAATTGTATATGATGTAGCCGGAAGGTTTTGGCGATCCTAAGAATGCTAACAAGGTGTGCAAGCTCCAACGCTCGATTTATGGGTTGGTGCAAGCATCTCGGAGTTGGAACATTCGCTTTGATGAGATGATCAAAGCGTTTGGGTTTACGCAGACTTATGGAGAAGCCTGCGTTTACAAGAAAGTGAGTGGGAGCTCTGTAGCATTTCTCATATTATATGTAGATGACATACTTTTGATGGGAAATGATATAGAACTCTTGGACAGCATTAAGGCCTACTTGAATAAGAGTTTTTCAATGAAGGACCTTGGAGAAGCTGCTTATATATTAGGCATCAAGATCTATAGAGATAGATCAAGACGCCTCATAGGTATTTCAAAAAGCAAATACCTTGATAAGATATTGAAGAAGTTCAATATGGATCAGTCTAAGAAGGGGTTCTTGCCTGTGTTGCAAGGTGTGAAATTGAGCTCAGCTCAATGTCCGACCACGGCAGAAGATATAGAAGAGATGAGTGTCATCCCCTATGCCTCATCCATAGGTTCTATTATGTATGCCATGCTGTGTACAAGACCTGATGTAAACCTTGCCGTAAGTTTGGTAGGAAGGTACCAAAGTAATCCCGGCAAGGAACACTGGACAGCGGTCAAGAATATCCTAAAGTACCTGAAAAGGACTAAGGAAATGTTTCTCGTTTATGGAGGTGACGAAGAGCTCGTCGTAAAAGGTTACGTCGACGCTAGCTTCGACACAGATCTGGATGACTCTAAGTCACAAACCGGATACGTGTATATTTTGAATGGTGGGGCAGTAAGCTGGTGCAGTTGCAAGCAGAGTGTCGTGGCGGGATCTACATGTGAAGTGGAGTACATGGCAGCCTCGGAGGCAGCGCATGAAGCAATTTGGGTGAAGGAGTTCATCACCGACCTAGGAGTCATACCCAATGCGTCGGGGCCGATCAAGCTCTTCTGTGACAACTCTGGAGCTATTGCTCTTGCCAAGGAGCCCAGGTTTCACAAGAAGACAAGGCACATCAAGCGTCGCTTCAACTCCATTCGTGAAAATGTTCAAGATGGAGACATAGATATTTGTAAAGTACATACGGACCTGAATCTAGCAGATCCGTTGACTAAACCTCTCCCTAGAGCAAAACATGATCAACACCAGAATTCCATGGGTGTTCGATTCATCACAATGTAACTAGATTATTGACTCTAGTGCAAGTGGGAGACTGTTGGAAATATGCCCTAGAGGCAATAATAAAAGGATTATTATTATATTTCCTTGTTCATGATAATTGTCTTTTATTCATGCTATAATTGTGTTATCCGGAAATCGTAATACATGTGTGAATAATAGACACCAACATGTCCCTAGTAAGCCTCTAGTTGACTAGCTCGTTGATCAATAGATAGTCATGGTTTCCTGACTATGGGCATTGGATGTCATTGATAACGAGATCACATCATTAGGAGAATGATGTGATGGACAAGACCCAATCCTAAACATAGCACAAGATCGTATAGTTCGTTTGCTAGAGTTTTCCAATGTCAAGTATCCTTTCCTTAGACCATGAGATCGTGTAACTCCCGGATGCCGTAGGAGTGCTTTGGGTGTACCAAACGTCACAACATAACTGGGTGACTATAAAGGTATACTACGGGTATCTCTGAAAGTGTCTGTTGGGTTGACACAGATCAAGACTGGGATTTGTCACTCCGTATGACGGAGAGGTATCACTAGGCCCACTCGGTGATGCACCATCATAATGAGCTCAAAGTGACCAAGTGTCTGGTTACGGGATCATGCATTACGGTACGAGTAAAGTGACTTGCCGGTGACGAGATTGAACGAGGTATTGGGATACCGACAATCGAATCTCGGGCAAGTAACATACCGATTGACGAAGGGAATTGTATACGGGGTTGCTTGAATTCTCGACATCGTGGTTCATCCGATGAGATCATCGAGGAGCATGTGGGAGCCAACATGGGTATCCAGATCCCGCTGTTGGTTATTGACCGGAGAGCGATCACGGTCATGTCTACATGTCTCCCGAACCCGTAGGGTCTACACACTTAAGGTTCGGTGACGCTAGGGTTGTAGGGATATGTATATGCAGTAACCCGAATGTTGTGCGGAGTCCCGGATGAGATCCCGGACGTCACAAGGAGTTCCGGAATGGTCCGGAGGTAAAGAACTATATATAGGAAGTGCTATTTCGGCCATCGGGACAAGTTTCGGGGTCACCGGTATTGTACCGGGACCACCGGAAGGGTCCCGGGGGTCCACCGGGTGGGGCCACCTGCCCCGGGGGGCCACATGGACTGTAGGGGTGTGTGCCTTGGCCTATATGGGCCAAGGGCACCAGCCCCAAGAGGCCCATGCGCCAAGAGATAAGGAAAGGAAGAGTCGTAAAAGGGGAAGGCACCTCCTAGGTGCCTTGGGGAGGATGGACTCCTCCCTTGGCCGCCGCCCCCCTAGGAGATTGCATCTCCTAGGGCCGGCGCCCCCCCCCCCTAGGCTCCCTATATATAGTGGGGGAAGGAGGGCCTCTACCACCACGCCTTTGGTGCCTCCCTCTCCCTCTCCAACACATCCTCCTCCTCCATAGAGCTTGGTGAAGCCCTGCCGGAGTACTGCAGCTCCATCACCACCACGCCGTCGTGCTGCTGCTGGAGCCATCTTCCTCAACCTCTCCTTCCCCCTTGCTGGATCAAGAAGAAGGAGACGTCACGCTGACCGTACGTGTGTTGAACGCGGAGGTGCCGTCCGTTCGGCGCTAGGATCTCCGGTGATTTGGATCACGTCGAGTACGCCTTCCTCATCCCCGTTCTTTGAACGCTTCCGCGCGTGATCTACAAAGGTATGTAGATGCAATCCGATCACTCGTTGCTAGATGAACTCCTAGATGGATCTTGGTGAAACCGCAGGAAAATTTTTGTTTTCTGCAACGTTCCCCAACACGTTTATGCTCACTTTTACCACTTGTTACCTTGCTGTTTTCATATTTTCAGTTTACAAAAACCCATATCTACCATCCATATTGCACTTGTATCACCATCTCTTTGCCGAACTAGTGCACCTATACAATTTACCATTGTATTGGGTGTGTTGGGGACACAAGAGACTCTTTGTTATTTGGTTGCAGGGTTGTTTGAGAGAGACCATCTTCATCCTACACCTCCTACGGATTGATAAACCTTAGGTCATCCACTTGAGGGAAATTTGCTATTGTCCTACAAACCTGTGCACTTGGAGGTCCAACAACGTCTACAAGGAGAAGGTTGCGTAGTAGACATCACTGAGAAATCTACCATGTACAAATCGTCCTTTCGATATCCTTCAAAGACTAGAGATTTGTCAGATTCCATAAGCACAAGGCAACAATATTTTCCAAATATCACTACCATATTCAGATCATAAAGCATTGAGACAGACATTAAGTTGAAACCAAGGGATTCAACAAGCATCACTTTATCCATGTGCTGATCCTTTGAGATTGCAACTCTACCTAGACCCAATACCTTGCTTTTACCAGTGCAGCAAATGTGATATGACTTTTGTCAGATGGTCGTAGGGTTGAGTCCATAAGAAGACTCCGATCACCAGTCATGTGGTTAGTGCATCCACTGTCCATAATCCACTCAGAAGCCTTTGGTGTCGTACCCTACAGTGCAGTTTGGGGGATAGGCTTCACCAAGGGAAGTGTGAAGCATAAACATTTGTCGAACAAGCATATTATCAAAGATCAGATCCTGGTTAGGATAAATAGGATGTATGTTAAGGAATCCTGGGACGAAATACACAATAAGACCATTTGGACATTTTATCTTGCGTCCCACAAGATGTTTAAGGTCCCCAACATAAGCATCAGACGCCTTTGATTTCAGGCTGGAGACCTTTCCCTGCAAAAGAGAGTTAATTTTTCTTAGCCACCCACATCCTCAGGGGTGGCTTAGAAGCAATGAGTCTAAGTGCAGCATCTGAGAATTTTGGCTTTGGAGCCCTAGCAAATAATCTTGCAGGAGGAGAATAATACTCATAGGAATAAGCAAAATAGTTCTTGGTCTTATGAACATAGCAGTTTGATGAAACACGCTTATATTCATAGGTCTGAGTATGGTTTCCCTGCAAAACATTGGCGTTAGGGTGACTCTGGTGAGTCCTCTGTCTGTATGAAGCCTTTGGACCATATGAAGCGTTTAGTCTAGGGTTTTTCTTCTTCCCAGGTGGTGTCATGATGACATTCACCTGAAGATTTTCAAGACAACTCTTGGGCACCCAGATCTTCTTCAAAGGGGGTTCATTCCTGCAGTTAGTACCAATATACCTGGCAAACACTTTACCATTTTGATTCTTGAACAGTTTATAGTTTGCATCAAAGGATTCATCAATGATAATAGGGTTAGCACAAGTGAAGCCAGATAAGGTAGATGGATCCACTGAAGGTCCCTTTGCAGCAACCCATGTGGTTTTGGGGTACTGCTCATGCTTCCAGTAGGAACCATCAACATTCATTTTCCTCTCGAACCCAACACCCTCTTTCCTAGGGTTTCGGTTCAGAATCTATTTCTTGAGGACATCGCATAGTGTCTGATGCCCTTTGAGACTTTTGTACATTCCTGCCTCAAGCAATGTCTTCAACCTGGCATTCTCATCTGCAATAGTAGTGGTATCCTCAGAAGAGGGGTTAGTTTCCACATCAGCAGTTGAAGACATAGCAACAGTAGTAGCAGTAGACATACAGCAACAGAGACAGCATTATCACGCTCAAGACATTTTAGACATGGTGGTTCAAGTCCTTCCTGAGCGGAACTGGTCTGTTGAGCGCGGAGTGACTCGTTCTCCTTTTGAAGATCTTCATGAGCGGATCTCAAGTTCTCAAGCTCTTGCTTCCTTTGAAGATAATCATAGGAGAGCTTTTCATGAGTAGTTGAGAGCGTTTCATGACGACTTTCAAGTTCTTCGTACTTAACATGAATATTTTAATGTCTTTAATTAAGGACTGAGATCGGGTCATTTCCACGTCCAACAGGTCATCGCCTTTGTCTAGCAATTTTTGAATATGCTCCATAGCATTCTGTTGCTCTGTTGCAATTTTAGCAAGTGTTTTGTAGCTAGGTTTGGATTCACATTCAGAGTCATCTTCACTTGATGTTTGAAAGTAAGCATCGCGTGAGTTTACCTTGGCACTACGTGCCATGAAGCAGTAGGTGGGAGCAGAGTCATCCTCATCATCAGCATCAGCGTTGGTGTCGAGGCCATTGTCTTCAGTGTTGAAGATGGACTTGGCGACGTATGCTGAAGCTAGAGCTAGACTTGCCATGCCTGAATGAGATTCCTCTTCAGACTCCACCTCCGCCTCCTCAGATGCAGACTCCTCCTCTGAATCCATCTCCTTGCCAACAAACGCACGAGCCTTGCTGGATGAGCTCTTCTTGTGTGATGAAGACTTTGACGAAGACTTAGAAGAAGACTTTGAGGATTTCTTCTTCTTGTTGTCATCAGAATCATATTCCTTGCTCTTGTTCTTGTTGTTGTTCTCATTGTCCCACTGTTGACATTCAGAGATGTAGTGACCAGGTTTCTTGCACTTGTGGCACGTTCTCTTCTTGTAGTCACGGGAGGAAGCTTCATCATTTCTTGAGATGGATCTCGAAGACTGTCTGAAGCCTTTCTTCTTGGTGAACCTCTGGAACTTCTTCACCAGCATGGAAAGTTCCTTTCCAATGTCTTCAAGATCCTCAGAACTGCGGTCAGATTCTTCTTCAGATGAGGAAACAGCCTTTGCCTTCAAAGCGTGAGTTCGGCCATAGTTGGGACCACAGATATCTCTTGTGGAGACTTTGATTATCCCTACACACAGCGGAGACTTTGATTATCCCTGCAGATAACTAGCACAGTCTTCACACAATGAAGTCAATCAGATCATGCAAGCAGGCAATGACTTCACGAAGACAAACTGTATGTAAAGAGAGATAAAGGATAGAACCAGTTGCTTGGTGAGGACAAGGATTTGTTGGACCAGTTCCAGTTGTTGTGACAACTGTACGTTTGGTTAGGGAGGCTGAGATTCAACTCAGAAGACCGCGTCTTCACCTTATTCCCCTTGAGTAAGGACACGCAGTCCTCACCCAATCACTCTGGTAAGTCTTCAAGGTAGACTTCCAAACCTTCACAGACTTCATTCACCGGCAATCCACAATGACTCTTGGATGCTCAGAACGCGACGCCTAACCGGCTGGAGGATTCACAGTCCTCAAGTGTAACAAGTCTTCAGGTCATGCAGACAAAAAGACTTCAGTGATGCCTAACACTCTTTGGCTCTGGGTGTTTAGGGCTTTGTCCTCGCAAGGATTTCTCTCTCAAATGCTTCGGAGGTGGGTTGCTCTCAAACGACAAAAGCCGTGCACTAACTCTCAAATGCTTCAGTGATGCCTAACTCTCAATTTATGGTGTAGGGGTGGGCTATTTATAGCCAGGAGGCAAGCCGACCTGATTTGTCCGAAATGACCCTGGGTCACTAAGGAACTGACACGTGTCCAACGGTCAGATTTCAAACACATGCGGCAGCTTGACTTGGGCTACAAGTTAAGCTGACTTATCCAGCGCTGGATAAGATTTGCTCTCATTGTCTTCGCTTGAAGACATACGATTTGGTTGAGCATCACATCAGTCACTCTAACTTTGTTCATTTGGACCCCACTTAACAGTGCGATGGTTCCTATGACTCAACAAAGAAGAAAAGGAAACTACGAAACAACTATGTCTTCGCACTCCATAGTCTTCATGTGATGTCTTCTCATGTCATAGTCTTCAATGTGAATATCTTCACAGACCACCATTATCTTCAATGTCTTCACACATTTTTAGAAGTCATCTCTGGTAGGTAAACCGAATCAATGAGGGACTTCTACTTGTGTTATCCTGCAATTCTCACAAACACATTAGTTCCTCAACCAAGTTTGTCGTCAATACTCTAAAACCAACTAGGGGTGGCACTAGATGCACTTACATTGACAAGACCTCCCCAAATATCCAAACACCACAAATGTTTACACGCACATTACACATTCGAGTATCTTGGACGCCAAAGAAAACTTTTATTTTTATTTTTTATTTATTTTTAAAATTTTCATTGTTCACACCCGGGTGCAACTGAGCATTGAATCATCTATAGTTCCATCGCTTGCGTGAGTATTAGCCTAGACATAGTGAGGCAGTGGTGGTGGTATTGGCCTGTTAGGGCGTGTATAATGATGCTATTTTAGAAGTGCACGTAGGATAAATGCTGAGATGGAGGAGAGAGAAATTATAAGAAAAAACATGTCTTCTCTTAATTAAAAAGATGATCTCTTAGCAACAATATGTTTCATCACATGTTTAGTGATGCCTCGTTAGCATCGTACAACATATTTATTGTCTTTTCTAGATTACATAGGATTAAGATAAGACTGTCTTGTAAACCAATGTACATACATGCCTTTATGGACCGTGTAGTCTCTTCTATTTGCTCATGACGTTTCCTTTAAGAAGGAAAAAGGACCAACTAGAACAAAAAAAATACTAAAAAAACCTAACTTCAGATTTTTAAGCATGGAAAATTGAACTATTTTTATGGAAAATTTATGTGTTGTGAGCATGACATTCCCCTTCAACAAGCATGGCAAATCCTAACAAAAAAACTGAGCATGCCAGAATTTACCATGTTTGCTGAAGGGAAAATTACTAGGCTCACGGCATGTAATTTATCATTAAAAAATATTTGATTTGCCATGTTTAAAAATCTGATCTCAGATTTGTAGTGGAATCAACAAAATTGAGGCAATCCGACTAGAAAAAATGTAAAAGTAAAAAGTAAAAAAAAAATGCACGCATACTCTTTGCGAGATGGCCTGTTTTGGCGGCTCGCCTGAGAAAACCTGCTGAGACAGATCCTTTTGGGGCCTGCATTCATTTTCCAGGCGGGCATTCCTCTCTAGTCTATAGCATCCGCCCATGTCTCCCACCAGGATTTCCTATTTGACGCATAATGTGTCAAATTGACGAAGGTTCGCAGAGGCGAGCGATGCGAAGAGCTCAGTGGGCCGGGGCCCGTTTAGCGGTTGCGGATGGGTGGTTCTCTCCTACTTCTGGGAACCTTCCGAACCGGTATTCTTTTTTCCTGTTTGTTTTTCGAGGCTGGTTTAATTTAAGTTTTTTTTTCTTTTTTCGTCTTTCCTTTCTGTTTCTTTTTTTATTTTCATTTTTATCTTTTCTGTTTCTATCTTCTTTTTTCTTTTCTTTCCTTTTTCTGTTTCTTTTTCAAAATTCGCAAATTTAAAAAATGATCAGAATTCAAAATTATTTCTAAAACATGAAAATATGTTTGGAGTTTTCAAAAAAAATGTTCGTGTGTTCAGAACAAAATTCACAAATTGAAAAAAACGTTCGTGTTTTCATAAATGTTTCCCAATTTTAAAAAATGTTTGCTTTTTCAAAATTTTCGTAAAATTGAAAAATATCACATTTTCAGAAAATGTTCGTGTTTTCAAAAAATATTCATAAATTTCAAAGCAATTCACCTGTTTCAAGATAATATTCACAATTTGAAAAAATATTATTCTTTCTGAAAAATGTTCGCACAATCAAAACAATGTTTGCATTTTTAAAAAATGTTTAAACAAATTAAAAAAAATATTCATAAAAATCAAAATATGTTCAATTTTTTCGAAAAATGTTCGTGTCTTCAGAAAAACATTCAACTTTTGAAACATCTCATATATATTTTTCAAAGTCTTCATGGTTTCAAAAGACATTGCAAAATTTGAAAAATGGTTGTTTAAAAAATGCATTAGCTACTGTGTAATCCTACAGTCATTTTTCTTGCCTACAGTATGTCCGTACGAGTAGATATTGTTCTTAAAACTGTGCGCTGCTTGTATGTCATCAAAGTTGGTGTCGTCTGTTGGCTATCGTTGCATGCACTTCCACTGGAGGTCCAAGGTTTGATTCCATGCAAAGCGATCGCATTTTTGTTTTCTGTATTTTCAATTCCGCGATACAGTGCAGTACTGGGCCAGCCAACAGACTCTATGCGAGATTGGCTGTTTTGGCGGCTCGTCTGTAGCATCCGCCCATGTCTCCCACCAGGATTTCCTATTTGACGCATCATGTGTCAGATTGACGGAGGTTTGCAGAGGCGAGTGACGCGAAGAGCTCAGTGGGCCGGGGCCCATTAAGCGGTTACGGATGGGTGGTTTTCTCCTGCTTCTGGGAACCTTCCGAACCGGTTTTCTTTTTTCCTGTTTGTTTTTCGAGGCTGGTTTTCTTTTAGTTTTTTTTCGTCTTTCCTTTCTGTTTCTTTTTTATTTTCGTTTTTATCTTTTATGTTTCTATCTTCTTTTTTCCTTTCTTTCCTTTTTCTGTTTCTTTTTCAGAATTCGCAAATTTAAAAAATGCTCAGAATTCAAAATTGTTTCTCAAATTTGAAAATATGTTTGGAGTTTTCAAAAAAATGTTCGTGTGTTCAAAACAAATTTCCCAATTGAAAAAATTGTTCATGTTTTCATAAATGTTTCCAAATTTTAAATTTGTGTTTGCTTTTTCAAAAATTTCGTAAAATTGAAAAATATCATATTTTCAGAAAATGTTCGTGTTTTCAAAAAATATTCAAAAATTTCAAAACAATTCACCCGTTTCAAGATAATGTTCGTGTATTCGTCTTTCTGAAAAATGTTTGCACTTTCAAAACAATGTTCATCTTTCTGAAGAATGTTCGTCTTTCTAAAAAATGTTCACACAATCAAAACAATGTTTGCAGTTTTCAAAAATGTTCAAACAAATTAAAAAAATGTTCACACATATCAAAATATGTTCAAATTTTTCGAAAAATGTTCGTGTCTTCAGAAAAATATTCAATTTTTGAAACATCTCATATATATTTTTCAAAGTGTTTATGGTTTCAAAAGACATTTCAAAATTTGAAGAATGTTTGTTTAAAAAAATGCATTAGCTACTGTCTACTCCTACAGTCATTTTACTTGCCTACAGTATGTCCGTATGAGTAGATAGTTCTTAAAACGGTGCACTGCTTGTATGTCATCAAAGTTGGTGTGGTCTGTTGGCTATCGTCGTGCGCACTTTCACTATAGGTCCAGGGTTTGATTCCATGCAAAAGCGCTTGCATTTTTGTTTTCTGTATTTTCAATTCCGCGATACAGTGTAGTACTGGGCCAGCCCAGGCTAGAACGCGACACATAGGAGGTCCCCCTCCCACCACCAAATATGCTACATCGACGAGCTTAATACGGGGCTTTTACGGACCCTTCCTTTCAACTAAACTTGGCCCCCCTTGATTTTCAGGGTGATGGGGCCCCGCCCTCTCCCTTTGTCCAATCACATTTTGCCAACTCAAATTCACCCTGTAAAATCCTTGTAAGAATCCGTTGATGTAGCATTGCTCTCCCAGCACCGACACCTCCCCCGGGCAATTCCTACGGGAGCTCCTATACGGCGCCGGTAGGCGCTAGCGGCGCTCGCTAGCGACGCCTAGTGGGCCGGCCCAACAACTGACTGAATAAGGAAACGTGAAGAAAAAACAGACCGTCCTAACTCTTCTGTAAACTCTACAAAAACTAATGAAAATATGGCATAGCTGGGATTGGAACCAAGTATGACATCATTCAGAACTTATCGCGGTAACCATTAGACCATCCTAACTCTTCTGTAAACTCTACAAAAACAGACCTACTTAAGGTTTCATTAGTAAAATGTTAAAACTGCAGGAAAACCAATATAAATTATTTTGCAAAAAGTAAAGTCTAGCTTTCGCCTTCTATTCCTTTTGGAAGGGGGCTCGGGGGAAACCTTTTATCGGAAAATATAACTGAGTCAATTTGCCCAAATTTTCAATTCGCAAAATTCATGTGACTAAAATACATACCTTTCTTTAGTCTTCATTCAGAACTTATCGCGGTAACCACTAGACCATCCTAACTCTTCTGTAAACTCTACAAAAACAGACCTACTTAAGGTTTCATTAGTAAAACGTTAAAACTGCAGGAAAACCAATATAAATTATTTTGCAAAAAGTAAATTAGAGAACAAGTTCATATATTTTTAGAAAAGTTCATAAAATTTATAAAGCTCATCGATTTTTAAAAATATTTCATTGATTTTGGAAAAAAAATCATTGATTTTGAAAAGAATTCATCCATTTTGAAAAAAGTTCATCGATTTTGAAAAAAATATTCATCGATTGTGAAAATAGTTCATCGATTTTGAAAAAAGTTCATCGATTTTGAAAAATAGTTCATCGATTTTGAAAAGAGTTCATCGATTTTGGAAAAGAGTTCGTCGATTTTGAAAAGAGTTCATCGATTTTGGAAAAGAGTTCGTCAATTTTGAAAAGAGTTCATTGATTTTGAAAAGAGTTCATCCATTTTGAAAAGAGTTCGCCAATTTTTAAAAGAGTTCATCTATTTCGAGAAAAAGTTCATCAATTTTGAAAAGAGTTTGTCGATTTTGAAAAGAGTTCATCTATTTTGAAAAGATTTTTTCAATTTCAGAAAGAGTTCATCGATTTTTTAAAAAAGTTCGTTCAAATTAGCAAAAGAAAATAAAGATTAAAGATTAAAAAAGTTCATCGATTTTGGAAAAGAGTTCGTCGATTTTGAAAAGAGTTCATCGATTTTGGAAAAGAGTTCGTCGATTTTGAAAAGAGTTCATTGATTTTGAAAAGAGTTCATCCATTTTGAAAAGAGTTCGTCAATTTTTAAAAGAGTTCATCTATTTCGAGAAAAAGTTCATCAATTTTGAAAAGAGTTTGTCGATTTTGAAAAGAGTTCATCTATTTTGAAAAGATTTTTTCAATTTCAGAAAGAGTTCATCGATTTTTTAAAAAAGTTCGTTCAAATTAGCAAAAGAAAATAAAGATTAAAGATTAAAAAACCAAACAAAACCGTTCTGAATAAAAAACGAAAAACTAAAGGGAATAAAAAACAGAGAAAAACCGTTCCGAATAAAAAAGAAAGACGAAAAAAGGGAAAAAGAAAGAGGAACGTAGGAACAAAAGGAGAGGAAGTAGAAGTTGAGCAACTAACGCTAGACACTGGAGTGGCTAGTGTATCACGCGAATAACAGTGTGCTCACAATTCGAACTCGAGACCTCACGGATAAAACTACGCGGCAATAACCACCGAGCCAACAAGCCCGGCGTGATAACTCCTTCAAACTTTTCTTATTTCTTCCATCCTTTTTCCTTTTTCCGTTTTTCGTTTTTTCTGTTTCTCTTTTTTTCTTTTTTCTTATTCCCGGTTTGATGATTTCTTTCAAATTTGTGAATTTTTCTTAAAATGGATGATTTTTTTCTCAAAATTGATTGTTTTTATTCAAATCAATGAACTTTTTTTAAATTTGATGAACTTTTTCAAATTTTTTGAATTATTTTTAAAACTTCATGAACTATTTTCAGTTTGGATGAAAATTTTGAAATTTGAAGAACTATTTAAAAAATGGATGAACATTTTTCAAATTTAATGTAATTTTTTCCAAATTGATGAACTTTTTTTCAAATTTGATGAACTTTAAAAAAACAGATGAACCATTTTCAAATTTGATGAACCTTTTTCAAACCGATGAACTTTTGTGTTGAATTCAATGAACTTTTTTAAAAATTGATGGAATCTTTTCCAAATTTTTGATTTTTTTTCTAAATCGATGAACTTTTTTTAATTTTGTGAACTTTTTCTCAAGATGATGAGCTTTTTTTAAAAGCAATGAACTCTTTTCTTTTCCACAAACTCTTTTGAATTTCTATGAATCTTTTTTTCAAATTCGTAACTGTTTTCTGTATTTTTATAGAATTCTGTTTCGAATTTATATTTTATTTTTAAAATAATGTACACTGGATATATATAGTACTATGTGTTAACTACAGGAAGGTCAAATAGAGATTTTTCTTGTTTCGTTGTCAATGGAATACCTTGCGCTAGGGGTTCGAACCCCAATATTCACGAATTGCTATAGGAAAATAAGCCCCTATATTTCTTTTCTGCAGATTGTTAGCAATGTTTTTAATTGGGCCGCGACCCATTGCCGGTCGCTGTAGGCGCCCGTTGGACAAGTGGCGCCTACAGCACCGACTAGGAGCTCCCCCTCCCCTGCCAGAACCACGGACTTTTCTACATCAAGGGGCAATTTACAGGGGGTTTACGGGCTGGCCGCCCAGACCATCAGTGAAAATCAGGGGGAAGGGGGGCAATTAATTATGAGGAGGGGTTATTTAGCGCAATTAAAACTGGACAAGTAAGCTGGTCCGTAAAGTTTCGTCTGTGTGTCTAGCATTTTCGCCAGAACCATCCTACATACGTTCCATTTCTCCCATCGTTTTAAATAGCCCGCTATAGTTTCGCTATAGCACGCTATATCGTTTAGAAGAGGTCCTACTCTAAGGGTCTTTTGTGCAAACACGTGAGCAAACATTTTAAATAGCCCGCTATAGCACCGAACGCTATACCATTTTAAAGAGGTCCGCCGCTAACAGGCTTAGCACGCTATTTAAAACTTTGTTTTCTCCTCTCCTCTCCTTCGTAGGAATGTCTATTTTTTGCTAAAAAAATAAGAAGGAATGATCTACGTTTTCCAGGAGAGCATTCCCTCCGTGCTCTGTAGCGTCCGCCCATGTCTCCTTCGCTCACCCCACCACCGACACCTCCCCCGGCCGGTAGAGCCAGCCTACGTACGTTCGATTTCTCCTGTCCTCTCCTCCAGCATCTTCCAATTCGGTGCTCCCACTTGGACGGGAGGCGAAAGGCCTTCTTTCCTCCTCTCTCCCGCCGCCCACGCCTCTCGGCAACCTCCGACCGTTGCTTCCCGTGGTCACCGTCGCTTTCGGCCGGTTGCTCGGGTTGAACCAGCGGCGCTTTAGCTGTAGAGCACGTGAAAGGTCGTGGTTGCCAACCAGCCCCCACGTTCCCACCCGATTAGAAAATCCCCTCCCTGCTTTCCAATGCCACCCACCGCCGCGCGCCGCCGTCAACGACGCCAAACGCGCCTTGTTTCCTACTCCAAGATCCCACGCTACGTATAAAGAGCACCCCCTCTGCTAGTTGGCAGCCAGGCTAGCTCTCTCGCTCCTTCGTCCTCGCAAGCATCACACCAGATCCACCGTAGGAGCAAGGAAGGGAGATCCACCTAACCCACCAATGGCGGCCGCTGCTTCCTCCAGCGCGTGGAAGGCGAGGTGGCTCCGCCCCGAGGTACGCACCGCTCCCTCCCATGCAGTGTTCTTTCATTTCATCTGATCTAGCTTAGTTTAGCGATCTCGCTCGCTGGGTTTGTGATGGCCATGGTCTCACGACGGTAGCATGGTCTTGGCAGGCGTACCCTATCTTTGCGGCGACGGGCGTGGCCGTGGGGATCTGCGTCATGCAGCTGGTGCGCAACATCACCACCAACCCCGAGGTCCGGGTGACCAAGGAGAACAGGGCGGCCGGGGTGCTGGACAACCACGACGAGGGCCGCCGCTACGCGCGCCACCCCTTCCGGAGGTTCATCGACGGCAAGTCCGCCGAGATCATGCCCGGCATCAACAGCTTCTTCACCGCCCCACCAAAGAACTAGACGTCGTTGTCGTCGCCGTCGGAGAGCTCTTTCTTCAACTTGAAGGGTGGAATCAATCCCTTCGCGAGAATTACATTCTTTTTTCCGCATGAATTCAAGTATTATTCGCCATGATTGATTGTCAGGCGCTGTACTATATTGATTTTTGTGATCATATATAAGTAGAAAACTTGATCTGAATAATCCCTATGTCTTGAACAACTATTACGCGCGCGCGTGTGTGTGTCTTTCTCTACCACCAAAAGTGTTAAAGTAAATTGTTCTGAAGATTCCCGCAGAAAAAAAATTATTCTGAAGATTGATCGGAAGTGATCGGTTGCATTTCGCAGTTTGTCTTGGCCGCCGACGAATTGTTCAGTCTGATTGTGTAGGTGCCAGGAATTTCAATTTGTTTTACTGGCTTGATGAGTGTTTTTTTTTTAATCGCCAGGTTGGCACCATTTTAGTTTGTGCTCGTCTTCCCCGTCCAAACTAGCCAAGTCGGCAGGCTTTTTCCTCGCATGTTTGGTCAACACAGAATTCGACAGCGGCCTCCTTCCTTGGAAGGTGTCAAACTAGTGCACAACACGCTGGTTACACTACTCACAGTGAGAAGTAATTTAGAGTAGTAACATGCATATGTTAGAGCAACTCCAACACAAGGACCCAAACGGACATGGATTTTGTCTGTTTCATGTCTGTTTGGGTCACCTGTCCGCCTAACGAATATGGGGCGGACAAGCATTGTACCCAACGCGCAGCACAAAAACAGACCCAAACTCCTCGCGCCGCCTGCCCCCTCCTCTCTCCCTCGCGCCGCCCATCCCCTCCTCGTCGCGGCGCCCGTCCTATCTCCCTCACGCCGCCCCTCCTCTCCTCCTCGCGGATCCCCTCCCTCGCGAGTTTTTTCTCTGCTCGCGCCTCTGCTGCAGCCACCCCTTGCTCGCGCCGCCGTCTGGGCCTCGAGCCCCAGCAGGAGCGCGTGGAGGAGCCCTGCGCCGGTGGCCTCGCTGCGGCACGGAAGAGCGGACGAGCGCGCGGAGGAGCCCTGCGCCGGTGGCCTCGCCGGGGCGTGGAGGAGCGGCCGAGCGCGCGGAGGAGCCCTGCGCCGGTGGCCTCGTAGCGGCGCGGAGGAGCGGCCGATCGGGCGGAGGAGACCTGTGCCGGTGGCCTCGCTGGGGCGGGGAGGAGCGGCCGAGCGCGCGGAGGAGCCCTGCGCCGATGGCCTCGCGGCGGCGCGGAGGAGCGGCCGAGCGCGCGTCGGCAACCTGCGTCGGTGGCCTCCCTGCGGCGCGGAGGAGCGGCCGAGCGCGCGTCGACGACCTGCGCCAGTGGCCTTGCTGCGGCGCGTCAGCGACCTGCGCCGGTGGCCTCGCTGCGGTGTGGAGGAGCGGCCGAGCGCGCGGTGGCGACCAGCACCGGTGGCCTTGCTGCGGGCGTTGTGGAGGTAGAAATCGCAATGGTGTTGTGGAGGCAAAAGTTGCAGCCTTTGACATATGGGGCTAGGGACGGACATGAGCGGGTGACGGCGGTGGACGAGAGCGTCCGCTTCTGTCCGCTTCGTACTTATTTGTTTTCAAATTTGGGTCAGGTTTGGGTCGAGGACGGACAGCAGGCAGACACGGGCGTCCGTTTAGGTTGCCCCATTGGGCCAAGTTTTCTGTCCGGATAATCCAAACGGACAAAATGGGTCATTCCATTGGAGTTGCTCTTACTAGTCTAGGTTACTACCTCCACAGTGGGTAGTAATATATGTGTTGTGTCATGCATCACTTCATTTATTGTGTTTTATACTTATCTTTTCTTGATATGTGTGATGTTACAATAACTAGCTATGTTACCGCATGTCTCTTTTTCTTCATTAATTACATGTCACATCATCTATTTTGGTTAGATAAGTGTGATGTTACCATCTATATTTACTCCAATTATGGGTAGTCTTTTTTTTGCGGGAACACTGTGGGTAGTCTTATTACCGAAAAAGGGTTTCCCCGCTTTGTATTACAAAGCAACTAACACCAATTACATAGGAATGCTCAGGCGAAAAGTACAACAAACCCAAAAAAAAGAGAAAGAATAAAAAAGAAAAAAAAATGCCAACAACGGCAGTTCGACAAAACGTGAATGACCCGCCACCGCTGCATCCGTCGAAATTGACCCATCACAGACACGGGCTCCGACCCGCCGCGTGGGTAGTCTTATTCAGAGAACGTTTTCTCTAGCTATGACGTGCAGACAACAATGACTTCCAAGCCTGAAAAACTTCTGAATTTACGTCGATGTGTCCGTTGAAGCGCATTTAGGCAGAATAGTCGCTGTAGCGCGGGGCCGAGGCAGTGTACAAACCAGTACTGCAGTGAGCCGTCACTGCAACAACCTGGCACTGTAGCAGATGTTAAAGATGTGAACAGTTTTGAGATTTTCGAACTTTTCCTGAAATTATCTTTACTTTGAAATTTCAAACATTTACCAAAAAAGAACAAATTTTGAAATTATGAACATTTATTGAAAATTATGTTTTTTCAAAAAGGTTTATGATTTTTCTGAAAATTACAGTTTTCTTAATTGAAAGATTTTTTTTTTCAAATATTTGAATTTCTTTGTAAACTTTTTGAACATTTTCTGAAGATTGTGAACCATATTTTAGTATCCAATCTTTCAAAAACACTAACAATCTTTGGAAATTTGAGCAAAATTTTGATTTCTGTACAGTTCTTGAAAAACCTTTAAAAATAATAGATATTTAATTTTTATGAATTTTATAAAATAAAACGAAATCAAAAAGGAAAAAGAATACATGAAAAACTGGGAACAAAACTGGAAAACATGTAAAGGAAAAAACTGGAAAAAAACATGCTCAAGAACAAAGGGTCTTATAACCGTAAAAACCCAGGCTGGAACCTTTGAGAACATTCTTAATACCGGAACCAGAGTCCAATCACAGAAGCGTTAAATGGGCTGTGCGAAATGGCGACAACTTGTCATAATAAGCGTCGTCGGATCGGGATTACACAGGTCATAATAAGCGTCGAGCGAAGTTTTTTGAGTTGTTTCCTATTCCTAAAATTTGGCTTTGATGCCTAGGAGACGGGTTGGATCGGGACTACACAGGTCCTAATATGGCCAAACACAGCACAAACCATTAACTGCAGGTTTTATTTTTATTTTTTATTTGGAAAAACGTTTAATACGTATGGAGGAAATATTGCCAGAATAACTCTAAAAAATTATATCAAAGGTATAATGTAAAAAAATGGAATAAAATTCAGTCGATGCATATATATGTTCATCTGTATCAGATAAAAAATTCATCATGTATTAAAAAGTGTTCCTATATTCAAAAAGTTAAATTCATGTTTAACAAGGTTCACGTATCGTCCAAGAAAAGTTCGGGCCACCAATAGCAGCAACGATGATCCGCTCGCGAGGCCAAAGTGATTGAATATTGCTCCCCAAGTCCAGAATTAAGAGCATTAGGGGGTAATAGGGACCCTAGAACTTAAAGCTTTTAGTCAGGCCTTGCCTTAAATACTAACAGGAAGAGGCGCGATGGTGTTGGCCCGTAGTTAGGCTAGTCATATTGGGAGTAACTTAGGTAGTAACATAGCGCATTTTAATTTTTTTTATTTATGTGGCAAATAGTTAATGAAAGGTGGTAACATAATATGTTACTGTAACATAGCGCTTTCCGAGACAAGATGAGTCTATAAGTTAATAAATGAAACTATATATGATACTACTATTATGTTACTTTGCATTATGAAGGTAGTAACTTAGACAAGTGTCATGCATATGACACTAGTATAAGTTACTCTCCACTATGACCAGCCTTAGAATCGTAGTCATGGCACATAGCGTGAGGCATTGCTAACAGTGACGTCCTATCTGTCGCATTATGCGGCTGAATGGCAGGGCTTTACACAAGGCAAGGCAGTCTCCGCCTGGTATAAAAACACCACCAAAATGTGGCACGTTGGCCACGGTTAGAACTAGAGACTCCCCTCTAGTAGATACAAGTACCTAGCCTGGTAACTGCTGGTAATGAATAAGCAAGGCGAATACATTAGAACTAACTATATCAGCAGATACGAATGTTTTTCCTCTTTTTCAAACATTCTTGAAAATTCTAAATAAAATTTTAAAATCCCAAAAAAATTAAAAAACACAAACGAGCTTCAAAAAATTGAGACCAATTTATCAATTTTTAATAAAAATAATAAGCATTTACGAATTTGAAAAAATAATGAAAAATGGGAACAGTTTCTCAATTCTGACTATTTTCGGGCAAACACAAACAAGTTTTGAAAAAAAATGTGATCAAAGTTTGAGTTTATGTACAAATTAAAAAATGGGAACAGTTTCTTTAATTGAATTTTTTAACTGGAACTTTTTTAGAAAAATGGAAAATGGACATTTTTGTTTCTGTGAGCAAATTTTGAAACTCTGAAGAAAATTTGGAAATGACAACATTTTTTCAAATTCACAAACATTTTTAAATTTATGAACAAATTTGAAAGCAGGAACATATTTTAAACTTCTGAACACCTTTTGAAACTATGAACAAAATTAGAAAAAGATATACATTTTTCGATTTTGGGAAATAAAAAATAACAACAGGAACGGTTTTGAACTTCTGAACTACCTTGGGAAAGAACGAACATTTTCTGAAATTCCGGACATTTTTTTGAAAAAAAGTGAACATTTTTTGAATTTGGCAACAAAATTTGAAAACAGATAACGTTTTTTCCATGTCTGAAAGATTATGAAAAACTTATTTTTCAAAATGTATGAATATTTTCGAAAAACTTGAGCATTTTATGCAATATTTTCAAATAAACTTGAAAGAAAGAAAACGGAAAAGTGGCAAGACAACACATGATTGACCTCGACGAGCTCTAGAGTGAAAACTTAGGTTTGACCAAAGTGGGTCATATCTGACAATGGCGATGTTTTTGCATCGTTACCTTATTGAAGGCCTTGGTCGGGTATGCTCAAATGGTTCTTTACGGTGAAAACCTAGAATTTTTCTTTGGTGTTGGATCCGGTGACGGCGGTGCTTGAGTGCCGCTCCCTTCCTAAAAGCGTTGTTGTTGAAGAATCTCGTCGTCCTTGTGGTGTCATAAGATGTTTGGTCTAGATATGATCATAGCTGTAGTTTGTCGATCGAGGATTTGCTCCCTTTGGGATATTTTCTTTTTCCTCGCTTAGACATAGTTTTGGTCTTATATGATTTTGCTCTTTGCCATCGTGTTTTTTATGTGGGTCTGCGCGTGCGACGTTGG
Organism: Triticum urartu; assembly: GCF_003073215.2. NCBI lineage: Eukaryota > Viridiplantae > Streptophyta > Magnoliopsida > Poales > Poaceae > Triticum > Triticum urartu. The sequence goes on from NC_053025.1 coordinate 348,332,211, forward strand.
TGTTAGTTGTGTGCAACCTATATATGCAGAGGCGGGTGTGCTCATTGTGTTTGTATCTACTTGATGTTTCATTTTGAGTTAATAATAGAATCCACTCTTTGTTGAAAAATGTGCGGTCAATATGTTTGTCTTAAATTTGAGGGAACAGACCGATCGTTACAAGAGTAAAATTTGAAGGAGTTAAATTAAAAAAGGCATACAAAGAGTTAAATTATAAGAGATCGGTTAGAGATGCTCTTACTACCTCCATCACAGACCATGTGATGATTATTTCACAGGTTTTTCATGAAAAACATTTCATAAATCCTGTAAACGTATATCTGGTTATCAACGGATGATACCCTACAAAATAACCATTAGGTAAGTGATGGGAACATTTCAAAATCCTGTAAAGTTTCGAGATTCCCTTAAGGGAAACGTTTAAAATCAGCGTGCCGACTGAAGCTTCGGCCGGTCACACCGCTCTCTCGCACAGCTACTCGTTCTTCTCTCCTCCACGCGTCACGGGCCCCATCCACCGCCTGTGTCATGCCTTATCTTTTCACCCCTGAGCCCACTCATTTCAGCTCATTTCCATGAACACGTCTTTCCTTTGTCACACTTTTCTCCCCAAAATAACAGTAGCGTGGATCCCCTCTCAGGATTTCCTCTCCAATATCCACTCCTCACCTAATCCCGCTCCTCCGCTGATCTCTAACGCAACCAAATCCACTGCTCCGACGAGCGTAAGGCCCTCACTTGCCCCGCTCTATTCTAGCGAGCAGCCGCCTCCACCTGCCCCCGTGCTGCTCCGGCGTGCGCTGTCCCCCACCGGGTGATGGGCCAGCGGTTACGTCTTGCATGAACAAACGAGATGCTGGAATCGGCCTCGGCGGGTGCTGCAATTGGCAATTTTTTTGCTACAACCGGTTTTTGTTTTTGCTGGAATCAGCAACATTTTTTGCTAGGATCCACATTTTTAGAAGTGCTTTTTTGCTACAACCATTCCAAATTTTTGCTACCATCGTTCTGTTTTTTGCTACCACCGTCCTTTTTTGATTTTTGGCACACATCTATGATTTTTTTGCTGAATCCATCTTTCTACTAGAACCACTCCATTTTTTTGTTACCAGAGTCTTTGGTTTGTGCTACCACCGTCTCCGTTTTTGCTACTACCCCGTCTTTTGACTTTTTTTGCCGGATGCATCCTTTTTACCTTTGAACCACTCCAAATTTGCTACCACTGTCTTTGTTTTTTGCTACTAGTGTATTTGAGTTTTGCTACCATCCCTTTTTTTGTTTTTTTTTGTGCTGGATACATTTTTTGCTGGAACCAACAATTTTTTTTGTTGGAACTGGTGTTTTTGTTAGCTACTACATCATCTACAAACGGCGACAGCGATGAACTTTCACTGAAAGGCTGCAACTGGAGGCCGATTTTGCTGGAACCGACATCACAATTTTGCTGCATTGGTGTTATTTTTTGCGACAACCGGTTAATTGTTTTGCTACATGGCGACGGCTCGGTGCAGATCGAGCGAGGATCAGTGCTGCAGGGACGGCGAGCCGACGGTGCTTCGAATCAGCGGCACGCGCAGCCATGGTGGGCTGTGTGAGCGGGACGGGTGCGCCGGAGATTCCTTTATTTATTTTTGTTCTGGCATGATGTGCGAGACGAGGAAAAAAAAGGCCCAGATCCAATGGCAGATGAAACTGCAATCGTATGGGTGCGCACTGACCGGCCGAAATTCAGCGGCGCACCGGCGCCTAGTAGTCGCCTTCTCTTAATCCATAAAACGCCGTGTACAATAACGAAAAGGAAAGTATAGTTTGCAGGTTTCATGATCTTAGTTTTCCTATCCCTCCATGCAAGAATAGCATTTTGTTCATGCCAGAAACATCCTGTCAGTCGGTATGGTGTATGATTACCACAAGATCAGCGTCGTTGTCTGTCGGTGTCAGCTGGCATTAGCAAATCCGTCCAACGTCCGTGGTGTGGTTGTAGATCGATGCTCTAATAGACAATTTGACAATTATTTTAGGACATGGCTAGGGAGCGCCGCTGCGCTCGTTTGTTGTCTGGAGCGCACCGTCGTATATAGTAAGTGCATGTCCTTGTGTCCAGCTGTCTACGCTAGAAAAGGAAATTGTTTGGCCACATCCCGTAGCGCACGGACTTGATTTGATTGGAACAAAATAAGGCGGGGACGAGACTTTCCTGCTCCCTGCTTGTGCGCCCATCCGTGCTTCCGCATACGTGGCTTGATTTGATTGGAACAAAATAAGGCTTGGCCCCACTCCTTAAAATCAGGGGGATGATTAGATTAGAAAAGAAAAAGAAAAAAAAGACAGCCGTAGAATAATATGGGAGCACGGATGGGAGCATGGAGAGGGAGCAGGCAAGCTGGATCCGTAGCGCACATGGGTGCCGATTGAATTAGTATAAATCCGGTCCCACGTGCATTTATTTGGAGGTTTAAAAGTTGTAAAAGCCATAACTTTTGATTCAAGCATCGAAATCTAGTTCCGTTTTCACTGTCGGATTTCTGACGACGAGTTCTTCAAAACTAGATCTCATATGAGTATGTTTCGTTAAACTCTATTTGAGGGCAACTTTGGATGCAATGGAGGCAACTATAGTGCTACACGGAAGCAACTTCTTCTTTTTCGCCTAGTTGGACTGACTATTAGGTTGGTTTGCGTAAAAACGAGAAAAATCACACAAAACATAAGGCATCTATAGTTCTACATACAAAGCAACTTCACTGCACTATGTGTATATGTGAATTCGGTAACATTATCCCAACTTGCCTATCATGGCTGCTCAATTGCCTATTGTTGATGCTTAGTTGCCTACGGCTGATGGTCAATTGCCTATAAATGATATAAACTGCCTACATTGATGCCTAATTTCCTGCTATTGGTAATTAGTTGCCTACAATTGCTTCTTAGATGCCTAACTTTGCAAAAATAGTTGCCTACAATCTTATGAAATTGTTTATCGTTGTTTTTCTAAGTTGCCTACAAAAACTCTGAAGTGGCAAGATTCACCATCATGTTGTCTACCATAACTAGCAATAGTAGACACAAGAGTATCATCGGTAGACGACATCATAGTATTATAGACCATTTAGAAACAATGACGACATACGAGCATGAACAATAGGCAACTTAGAAGTACCGATGAGAAAGTTAGGAGAATGTTTCATAAATTAAGTAGGACACAAAATGTAGTGAAGTTGTCTGCTTTTAGCATTAAGGTTGCCTCTTATCAAAGGAAAGTTGCTTACGAAGGTGATGTCATATTATCCACCTCTGTTTCAAAGTTTTTCTGTATTATTAGTTAGTTGCTTATTGTTGCTAATTAGTTATTTTTAGGAGTGAAGTTGCTTCTGTTTAGTACTAAAGTTGCCTCCGTCTAAGCCGTCTGATCCCAATTTTTTTAATGTGATTGCATTGCTATTGGTGTCTGTCTAATACCTGACGCGGCTAGCTAACGCTGCTACACTCGTTTGCTGTTCCGAGCACACCCTCCACCCCACACACGCAAGGAACGAAGCAGCTCCAACATTGCGCTCCACACCCTCATGCTACATCGTCCAAGAGACCGCATGCATTTATTTGGGGTTTTGAAAAATTTAAAAAGCCGTAACTTTTGATTCGAGCATCGGAATTTAGATCCGCTTTCACCATTGGGTTTATCGCGACGAGTTCTTCAAAATTAGATCCCATATGGGCAGGTTTTGATTAATTTTTTCTTGAGCAACTTTGGATGCAATGGAGACAACTTTAGTACTGTAGGAAAGCAACTTCTTCTTTCTGACCTAGTAGGACTATCTATTAGGTTGGCCTGTGTAAAAATAAGAAAAAAACAAAAAGCATGAGACATCTGTAGTGCTGTTAACAAGCAACTTCATTACACTATGGGATCGACCTCTCTAGACATTTTTAACCATCCAATGACCCGAATTTGTTTGAACAAGTTCATACATCTGAAATCCTCCAAGCCAAATGAGGAGGGGGCGTTCTCAGGGTCCCTCTATGTCGATTGCTCCCTTTGACATCAAGCCGGATCCCATCTCCTAAGACGACAAGAGGAGCAAAGTCCGCCCTGTTGGAAATATGCCCTAGAGGCAATAATAAAATGATTATTATATTTCCTTGTTCATGATAATTGTCTATTATTCATGCTATAATTGTATTATCCGAAAATCGTAATACATGTGTGAATACATAGACCACAATGTGTCCCTAGTGAGCCTCTAGTTGGCTAGCTCGTTGATCAACAGATAGTCATGGTTTCCTGGCTATGGACATGGGGATGTCATTGATAACGAGATCACATCATTAGGAGAATGATGTGATGGACAAGACCCAAACCTAAGCATAGCACAAAGATCGTGTAGTTCGTTTGCTGTAGCTTTTCTGGATGTCAAGTATCATTTCCTTAGACCATGAGATTGTGCAACTCCCGGATACCGTAAGAGTGCCTTGGGTGTGCCAAACGTCACAACGTAACTGGGTGACTATAAAGGTACATTACAGGTATCTCCGAAAGTGTCTGTTGGGTTGGCACGAATCGAGACTGGGATTTGTCACTCCGTATGACGGAGAGGTATCTCTGGGCCCACTCGGTAATGCATCATCATAATGAGCTCAAAGTGACCAAGTGTCTGGTCACGGGATCATGCATTATGGTACGAGTAAAGTGACTTGCCGGTAACGAGATTGAACGAGGTATTGGGATACCAACGATCGGATCTCGGGCAAGTAACATACCGATTGACAAAGGGAATTGTATACGGGGTTGCTTGAATCCTTGACATCGTGGTTCATCCGATGAGATCATCGAGGAGCATGTGGGAGCCAACATGGGTATCCAGATCC
>NC_053025.1:348338076-348357716 GCF_003073215.2 Triticum urartu
TCTTTTCTAGTTGATCAGTAGTGGAGCCTAGTTGGGGTCGATCGGGGGACCTTGTCGCATTTGGGGTAGCTCTCTATTTTGGTTCCGTAGTCGGACCTTGATTGTATCTGGATGATGTAATGCTTTATTCATGTAATTGTGTGAAGTCGCGATTGTAAGCCAACTACGTATCTCTTTCCTTTATGTATTACATGGGTTGTGTGAAGATTACCTCACTTGCGACATTGCTTTCAATGCGGTTATGCCTCTAAGTCGTGCTTCGACACGTGGGAGATATAGCCGCATCGAGGGCGTTACAAGTTGGTAATCAGAGCCTTCCCCGACCTTAGGAGCCCCCTGCTTGATCGAATCGTTGGCGTTGTTGAGTCTAGAAAAATGTTTTGATCCATTTAGGAATTATATATCGGAGAGTTAGTAATTATTTTTACTCCTCAGTCCCTTCGTCGCTCTGGTGAGGCATCCTGACGTAGAGTTTTGACTCTTCTTTTCTCAAATTTCACTAAAAAAATTTAGGATCACGCGGGTATCTTGGAATCGTTCCGATGGTTTTGTGACGAGAACATTGTTCTTGGTGCCTCCTGACATTTAGGGGTTGTGGCAGTGTCCCGGGGAGTTGAGCTCCGAGGTGTTGTCGTCACAATTTTATCGTTGCAGTTCTGGAATACCTGAGTTTAGTTTCGCCGACGTCGAAAATCTCTTTTATGCAGTTGTTGGTGAGATAACCTCGAAGCCACCCAGTACTGGGGCGGGAGTTCAGGAGTATTGCCATAACTCGTATAACAGATGCTTTTTCGAAGGTTGAGGTAGACGATTTCCGAAGGTTTCTTGGTTATGTGTTGAAGGATGGATACAGCTGGATGTAGGATTTGCTAGTTTTGGGTGAGATATTATGCTTCCCCTATATCCCCAACACCTGATTGCATAACCGGAAAATTTCGGGAGTTTATAAGTGGGAATTCAATTAGCTCTTAGGATTTCTTTCCGACAGATGTATGATTTGAAATTGGGGTTCGACGTCTAGTGGCCCGCCTATCCATGGTTGGTTTTACAGTGGTCTCGTTGTGTCTTAAAGAGTCCTTGGCTATGCCGACTCGGGGACGCTTCGTATGTCATGTGCACTACCTTGTACATGATGGTGCTGTACGATCGAGACCGTGTAGGCCCCACCATGAAAACTTCGGACGAAATCTCTATCATATGTTTGTTCTGGCTTATTCTGCAAGCCAATCCTTTGTTTTTTTGTTTTGAGTTGTGGTATTCGAGTTGCTTCGAAGTCAAATGTTGATTCCATACCTGTTCCTAAGCGGTGTTCTCATACTCCTATGTGAATACCAATCCTTCATGATAATTGAGAATGTCATGCCAATTTCTTTTCAACCGGCGTGTTTCTCTTCAAGTGGATCCGATCATCTCAACTTCCGCAAGATCAATTATCACTTCTTCTCAACGGTGTTTGTTTGTTTTCCTTCCCTCCCTCCCTTTGTTTCTTCAAGGACTCAGATTTCTTCATCAGGTATCCATTTTATTCTTGGGAAGTCTCTCCATTCTTTTCCTTCATGTTCTTACCCGATGTTTCTCATGAAGATTCTAACGGAGCTTCTAGTTCGTCACTCTTCACTCGTTTTCTTCTCCGGTGGGTTCAAATCAAGCTTTTGGTGTTGATCTCATGTCCCTTTTTCCTTGTTTCAAATACCTTCTCATATTGGTGCACCTCATAATAATTCACTTCTCGCTATTCATTTGTTCGGGAGTGCTGAAGATATCTCAGAAGACTCGTCTTGTCTTTCAAGATCAGTTCAACCTATTTCGAGGTTGTTATCTCATTCTAGCCATTTAAATCTTACCGGTGCATTCTCTCTTTTAAATCGTTCTACGGTGTTTCTTTTGAGTGGGCCCTAACCCACAGGTCATTTTCCAGGATCTTACCTGACTCTTCTTATTTTCCTGGAGCTATCCTCAAATTTCTTTTCGAAGTTTGATGTAAGAATGAATTGTCATCAGTCAAATGTTTTTTTTCTCCAAGATCTTTCAAATTCTTTTCATCGTTGGCTCAACCTTCCCATTCTTCATTCCGGAGCATCTAAATAATTCATGGTGGTGTTTCTCATCGTCATTCTCGGATTTTGAAGACCGAAGAAGAGTTTCTCTTTAATCTTATCCATTCTCTTCGAGATTCGTGGTTCTAGATGATGTCTTCCTCTCATAATTGTTTTCATTGTGGGAATTCTTTTCACCCATCCGGAGCAATTCAGGAGTCGTTTCAGTTTGATTCTCCGGAGCCCATCATCTAAGATCTATTCATTCCATCTTTTAGCTCTCATACTCTAAATCATACCGCTGCTTAAATCAAGGATTCTCTAATCAGCTCGTAATCTCTTCGTTCTCATGGATCTAAATTCTCTCAAGTATCTTCGTTCTTTTTATAATTCTTCCCGGTGTTTCTTTATCTTTACTTCGTTCATTTCCAATTCTTACGGTGGTTCGTTCAAGATTTCTCTTCCTTATCAATTCATTCATGGTTTCAATTCTACCGGTGGTTCGTTGAAGACCTTTCTCAAGTTTACGCTATATCTCTCTTAATCTTTTCTATGAGAATAAGTAGTATGCCAAATCCGTTGTTTGTCATCAGTTTAAATTGGTGAAGGATAGGCATAATGTAATCCTTATTCTTGTTCATCCAAGTGTTAAATTCCTTATTCGGGAGGTTCATCAAATTCTCGATTCAAGTTTTCCATCTTTCTTTTCCGGAGTTCCAAGCTCTCATCATCACGAAGTTCCATCTTAAATCATTGCAAGGTTTCACCTTGTGTTTTCAACATCCCTTTCTTCTCGTTATCCTTTTGTTACCGGAGTTCTCACGAAGGCTCAACATGGTGGTTCATCAAGGATTTAATCCCTTCTCGAAGTGTTCATCAACATTCTTTTCTAAGGAGCTCAAGTTTTTCTTCATCTTCCAATCCGGAGTGCAATTCTTTCACGCATATCTTTTGAGGTGGTGCTATGTCATTCTTGATATTTCCCTTCGTGCTTCATGATTCACAAGTTATCAAGAATGAGATATTTTAAATCCATCAACTTCTTCGTTGGAGTTACCTTGGGTTATATTTCACCAAAGCCTTTCCCTAACGATTTTGCTATTTATGGTGCTCATGAATGACCTAAGTTCTTCATTTATCCTCCTGGTGATATAGTTTCTCGTCTCCTTGTTCATATCAATCCAATTCTTTTCCCGTGAGTGGCAGGTTATCACCTCAAGTTTTGAGATGTTTTTCTATAAGCCCACTACAAGCTTACTCTTTTCGTTGTTGTTATTTCTTCGTGCTCATGATTCGAAGTTATTAAAGAAGAGTATTTTAAATCACAATCGCGTTGGAGTACTTGGTTATATTCAGACAAAAGCGCTTTCCTAGAATTTCTATTTATGGGTGCTACAGATGACAAGTTTCTTATTCGACTGGTAATTCGTCTCCTTTTCATATCTCAATTCTTTACCCGGTGAGTGGAATATATACATCATTTGGAGAGTTCTATAAAGCACTACAGCATCTTTCGTTTGGTTCCAACTACAGTTGATACCTTACCTAAAGATGCCTTCACTCTTGGTGCAGAAGTTGCTTGTCTTCCCATCCTATTAAATTCACACTCTATTATTTAGTCGAGTGCATGTCCTGGTATTTTCAACCCATTTCCTCGTTTGTAGATTGTTCTTTCTGCTTACCATAACCGATGTGTGCACTTTGCTCAAGTTATTTTCGCCTAAATCAAGCTTGCATCTATTTCATAAACGAGTGCTGTAAGAGATTTCTAACCTTTTCATTCATGTCAATTAGTTCGGTGCAGTGGTTTTATTTCATCAAGTAAATCTCATCTCAACAATCCTTATTCAGTTCTTTCTTTACAATCGGAGTGCTGCGCAGAGTGTTCTCTCTGCCCTCTTTCTAAGGAGTGTGTTTCAACAAGTATCCCGTGTAATCTTTATCTCGAAATGGTAACGCTTAAGGTCATTGGTTTCAACTCGTTTGTTCAACAGAATTAATTTACCTTTATCTTATCCTTGCCGTTTTTTCCTTGGGCATCAAGATTCGGGACGAGATCCTCTCTAGTGGGAGTGTTAAGCGAGTATCCCATGTCAGGTGTCTCCATATCGGTGTGATGCCATGTATTTATTATTTGCATTCACTGTCACAGCTCTTCATATGTTTAAAAACGTGCGTCGTGCCGGGTCCCAGTTCCTTCTTGTCCGTATGACCCAGCCACATTCGCCACCGCCGGAAACTCGAAAATTATTTATAAGTGCCGAAAATGTGATCCGAATGGGAATAAAGTTGGCATCGTGTTTTATATTTGTAGGTAGGCGATGCCCCGAGTTCATTCGGTTCGATCAGTTTGACGCCAACGATATATAGCGGCAGTCATGAAGAGAACGTCGGCTGTTGGTCCAAACTGTGCCGGATTTCTCTTCTTCTAGATTACACGCCACCTAGGCTACTCCACTGTCCTGAGCGGTCATCATAGATCTGAGGGTCGAACACGGATGAAACAACCCTAGCGCTGTATTATAAGAAGCCCCCATGGCAATTTTCGGTGCCCACTAGCCTTCCTACCCTCACCGGTATACCCGCGCTCGAAACAAACCACAGCCAGATCATCCCTCCTGTTTCGGCGCCTATCATCACACTTGCACTTGACGCATCTTGGCACGCGCCACGACAGCTCTCCACTCTCCGCGCGCAGCGCCTACCTGCAGACGCGGCAGCCGAGGAACCAGATGGGGCCCTAGAAGCCATCTGCAGCTCGAAACGGGTGCCGGTGCTGCCGGGCAAGTCTCCTCGATCCGATCCAGATCTGGAGGGAGCCCGCTGCTCGATGCCTGCAGGACCCGTCGGCAACCGGTGAACACCTATCGCGGCGAACCCTGCTCTGCGACGCCGCCCAGGTCGCGTCCCGGTCGCCCTCTCCTCCCTTCCTCCGTTTCCCTTCCTCCTTCTCTTACAGCTCTCTCTCTGGCCATGGATAGCGCAGCTGCCCGGAGCTCCTCGTCGCGCTCAGCTTTCCGACGTCGCTCGGATTCGTCGGATCCGGCAAGTTTCCGTCCAGATCCGTCCGTTCCCCAGCCTTCCCGCTGTCTTCGGCCCTCGCCGTCGCCGGAGAGCCATCCGCCGTCGTCCTGCTTCCTGTCGTGGCCAGACGCGTGAAGAGGTGACGGTCGTTGCGCTGGCCGTCCTCTCCAGTCTCCTGGGCCGGAAGCACGCACAAGGCCAGATCTATGCCGATTGGGCCTCCTCCCTCTCCAGCTGGGCTTGGCCCATGGGTGAGCTCCCCACAGCCCTCCTGTTCAGCCCAGCGATGCAGCAGATTCAGCCCGGTGCATTTTTTTTCCTGGCTGTGTATTTGTCTAATTTTCCAGCGAGTGCAGTTTTGCAGGATGGCCCCTAAACTCCATGCATTTATAACTCAAACCGTGCATCGGATCTAAATAAGTTATATATGTAACTTTGACTAGAATTTCATCTAGTTTCATAATATCCAACTTTCATGCATGTTTAAAATGTTTAAAATGCTGTTTGGTAATTTCTCCTATGCCATGTAAAATGATTTAATTCATAACTAATAACCGTAACTCCGAATTTAATAAACTTTATATGTAAATGGGTGGAAATGCCTAGTTTAACATGGTGGCATCACTTTGCATGTTTAACAACTAAAATGTTTAGGGCAGAACAGTACCAAACCTTAAATTGCACATGAGGAGTTTCCGGACTTGTTGCTTGTTGTTTCCGGCCTCATTTAAACTTGCCTAGTATAGGTAGTTTTCATTATGCTTCCACCTCTTGCCATGTTAATCAACATTTAATATTGTTGGGTACATAAAGATCGAACTAAATAACTTGTTGTGGTGTTTCGTCAATATGCAACTCGTTGCATATTGAGCTCCACTTAATTTGTAGAATTGCTTGTGCACTTTGCCATGCCATGCCTCATTAAACCGGACATGCATCATACTTGTTGTGCATCATGCCATAGTTTATGTGGTGGTTGTTTACTATGTTGTTTGCTTCTTTCTGTGTGCTTCTTCGGGTTGGTTCCGATAACGTTGCGTTTGTGAGGAATCCGTTCGACTACGTCCGTTTGTCTTCTTCATGGACTCGTTCTTCTTCCTTGCGGGATTTCAGGCAAGATGACCATACCCTCGAAATCACTTCTATCTTTGCTTGCTAGTTGCTCGCTCTTTTGCTATGCCTATGCCGATACCTACCACTTGCTTATCATGCCTCCCATATATTGCCATGTCAAGCCTCTAACCCACTTTCCTAGCAAACCGTTGTTTGGCTATGTTACCGCTTTGCTCAGCCCCTCTTATAGCGTTGCTAGTTGCAGGTGAAGCTGAAGTTTGTTCCATGTTGGAACATGGATTTGTTGGGATATCACAATACTCTTCTTAATTAATGCATCTATATACTTGGTAAAGGGTGGAAGGCTCGGCCTTATGCCTGGTGTTTTGTTCCACTCTTGCCGCCCTAGTTTCCGTCATACCGGTGTTATGTTCCTTGATTTTGCGTTCCTTACGCGGTTGGGTTATAATGGGAACCCCTTGACAGTTCGCCTTGAATAAAACTCCTCCAGCAAGGCCCAACCTTGGTTTTACCATTTGCACTAACAACCTATAACCTTCCCTTGGGTTTTCGCGAGCCCGAGGGTCATCTTTATTTTAAACCCCCCCCCGGGCCAGTGCTCCTCTGAGTGTTGGTCCGAAACGGGCAGCCTGCGGGGCCACCTCGGGGCAACTCGAGGGTTGGTTTTACTCGTAGCTTGACCTATCCGGTGTGCCTGAGAACGAGATATGTGCAGCTCCTATCGGGATTTGTCGGCGCATCGGGCGACTTTGTTGGTCTTGTTTTACCATTGTCGAAATGCCTTGTAACCGGGATTCCGAGTCTGATCGGGTCTTCCCGCTAGAAGGAATATCCTTCGTTGACCGTGAGAGCTTATGATGGGCTAAGTTGGGACACCCCTGCAGGGATTTGAACTTCCGAAAGCCGTGCCCGCGGTTATGGGCAGATGGGAATTTGTTAATGTCCGGTTGTAGAAAACCTGAAGTTGATCTTAATTAAAATACATCAACCGCGTGTGTAACCGTGATGGTCTCTTCTCGGCGGAGTCCGGGAAGTGAACACGGTGTTGGAGTTATGCTTGACGTAGGTTGTTCTAGGATCACTTCTTGATCATAGTTTTATAGACCGTGCCTTGCCTTCTCTTCTCGCTCTCATTTGCGTATGATAGCCACCATATATGCTAGTCGCTTGCTGCAGCTCCACCTCACACCTTTTACCTTACCCATAAGCTTAAATAGTCTTGATCGCGAGGGTGTGAGATTGCTGAGTCCCCGTGACTCACAGATACTTCCAAAACCGGCTTGCAGGTGCCGATGAGACCATGCAGATGACACAACCAAGCTCAAGGAGGAGCTCGATGAAGATCTTGTCCTTTGTCTTGTTTCTTTTCTAGTTGATCAGTAGTGGAGCCTAGTTGGGGTCGATCGGGGGACCTTGTCGCATTTGGGGTAGCTCTCTATTTTGGTTCCATAGTCGGACCTTGATTGTATCTGGATGATGTAATGCTTTATTCATGTAATTGTGTGAAGTGGCGATTGTAAGCCAACTATGTATCTCTTTCCTTTATGTATTACATGGGTTGTGCGAAGATTACCTCACTTGCGACATTGCTTTCAATGCGGTTATGCCTCTAAGTCGTGCTTCGACACGTGGGAGATATAGCCACATTGAGGGCGTTACATTGGGACAGACTAGGCACCGTGGCACGGTGTACCAAGTGGCACCCGGATGGTGAGCTTGGGAACCCTGCACACATCGTTTGGGGCCGTGAGCGACACCCCGGCCGGATCTCCTTGAGGATGGAACCCGAATAGGCGATAAACCTGGATGAGAGACTTGTGTGGTTAGTCAAGTCGTGTCCGACACCCTCGCCCGGCTTCCGCTTGAAGGTTGCTGAGGTACATGACGTGTACAGGGCTATAAGTGGCGAGAGCGTGTGTGAAGAAGTACACCCCTGCAGGGTTAACATTATATATTCGAATAGCCGTTTTCCTCGGATATGGAAACTTGGAGGACTTATGTAGTACATAGACAACTTGAAGTGGATACTCTAAAATACGCAAGATAAGCGTGAGTGCTATGGATGGCCTTCTCGTAGGGAGATGGGAACGGATCCATAGTGGAGTACTGATATGGTGAATATGTGGACTCGTGTGCGTCTGCTCACCTCAAAGAAGTTCCTGATACTCGTAGTATAGGTTAGCCACTGAGTCAAAGCTGGCTTGCTGATGTTAACTCCACCACCCCCTCGATGATAATGTTGCATATGTAGATAGTTCTGATGTAAGACTTGCTGAGTACCTTCGTACTCACCTTTGCTTATTTATGTTTTGCAGTTGGTTACGCTAGTGACTTCGACGAGTAGCTTGTATCCCAGGTATGATCCTATACCCTTGGGAGGGTCGTGTTTAGTCGGGCTTCTTAGTCTTTTCCTTTTGTAGTTGTCTGTACTCAGACATGTAATGCTTCCATTGCTTGTATGCTCTGAATGATGGGTCATGAGACCCCTGTTTGTATTGAATGTTATGTGGCTCTTCTGGGCCTTTATCTATATGAGTTTGAGTTATCTTGTGATGCCATGTTGTATAGCACATACTTGCATGTTATGCGTACGTGTAACGTGTATTGCTATGTGTGGGATCCGAAAACCTAGTTGTTTATCCCTGGTAGCCTCTCTTATGGGGAATTGTAGTCTTGTGCTTCCATGAGCCATAGTAGTCCGCTACAACCCGGTTCACCGGAGTCCTGCTAGCCCAACACTACTGCTCCGGAACACTTGACTGGCCGGCATGTGATTCACTTCGTTCCTGTGTCTGTCCCTTCGGGGAAATGTCACGCGGTGACATCCGGAGTCAGGCCTAGCCTGCTACAGCCCGGGTTCCCGGAGTCCTGTTAGCCCAATGCTACAGCCCGGATTCATACGCTGTTGACCGACATGCTCGAGGTTGATTCATGTATGTCTATCCCTGTAAGTTAGTGCCACTTTGGGTTCACGACTAGTCATGTCGGCCCGGGTTCTCTGTCATATGGATGCTAGCGACACTATCATATACGTGAGCCAAAAGGCGCAAACGGTCCCGGGACAGGTAAGGTGGCACCCGTGGGAATACCGTGCGTGAGGCCGCAAAGTGATATGAAGTGTTACATGCTAGATCGGTGTGACTTAGGATCGGGGTCCCGACAAGTTGAAACATAATCAACATAGTCTCTACGATATTTATGTTCATGGTGCATTATATCCTACTCATGCTTGCATTCGGTGTTGATTAATATTAATGCATGTTCATGAATGTTTTCGCTCTCTAGCTGGTCGCTTCCCAGTCTTTTTCGAGCCTTCACTTGTACTAAGCGGGAATACTGCTTGTGCATCCAATTCCATAAACCCCAAATTTATTTCATATGAGTCCACCATACCTACCTATATACGGTATCTACCTGCCGATCCAAGTAAATTTGTATGTGCCAAACTTTAAACCTTCAAATAAACATTCCGTTTTGTATGCTCGAATAGCTCATGTATCAACTAGGGATGTCTGTATCCTCCATGCTAGGTGGGTTATTCTCAAGAGTGGACTCCACTCCTGATTCACGAGAAAATGGCTGGTCACCGGGATGCCCATTCCCATGCTCAAATCAAATCAAAATAATTGCAAACAAAACTCCCCCGGGATTGTTGTTAGTTGGAGGCACCCGTTGTTTCGGGCAAGACATGGATTGATGCTTGTTGGTGGTGGGGGAGTATAAACTTTACCATTATGCTTGGGAACCGCCTATAATGTGTGTAGCATGGAAGATATCGAGATCTCTCGGTTGTTATGTTGACAATGAAAGTATACCGCTCAAAATATTATTCATCTCTATTTCAAAATTGAGCTCTGGCACCTCTACAAATCCCTGCTTCCCTCTGCGAAGGGCCTATCCATTTACTTTTATGTTGAGTCATCATCCTCTTATTAAAAAGCACCAGTTGGAGAGCACCACTGTGATTTGTATCCATTACTGTTAGTTTACATTGAGTATGACTGTGACTGGATCTCTTTTACCATGAATTACAATGTCTAGTCAGTCCTTGATCATTAAAGGTGCTCTACATTTATGTTTTGCGGTCTTAGAAAGGGCTAGCGAGATACCATCTTGTTATATCATATTATGATTGTTTTAAGAAAGTGTTGTCATCCGAGATTTATTATTATTGCTCGCTAGTTGATTATGCCATTGATATGAGTAAACATGAGACCTAAGTGTTACTGTGAATATGGTTAGTTCATAATCTTTCCTGAAAAATTGAATGCTGGCTTTACATATTTGCAACAACAAGAGCAAATAGAGTTTGTAAAAGTTTTTCTTTATCACTTTCAGTTTATCAACTGAATTGCTTGAGGACAAGCAAAGGTTTAAGCTTGGGGGAGTTGATACGTCTCTGTCGTATCTACTTTTCCAAACACTTTTGCCCTTGTTTTGTACTCTAACTTGCTTGATTTGAATGGAACTAACCTGGACTAACACTGGTTTCAGCAGAATTGCCATGGTGTTATTTTTGTGCAGAAATAAAAGTTCTTGGAATGACCTGAAAATCAACGGAGATTATTTTTGGAATATATAAAAAATACTAGAAGAAGAATCCACGTCAGGGCCCCCCCACCCTGTCCATGAGGGTGGGGGCGCGCCCCTTGCCTCGTGGGCCCCCTGACACTCCACCGACCTCAACTCCAAATCCATACATTCGTGTTCGGGGAGAAAAATCAGAGAGAAGGATTCATCGCGTTTTACGATACTAAGCCGCCGCCAAGCCCTAAACTCTCTCGGGAGGGCTGATCTGGAGTCCGTTCGGGGCCCCGGAGAGGGGAATCCATCACCATCGTCATCATCAACCTTCCTCCATCACCAATTTCATGATGCTCACCGCCGTGCGTGAGTAATTCCATCATAGGCTTGCTGGACAGTGATGGGTTGGATGAGATTTATCATGTAATCGAGTTAGTTTTGTTAGGGTTTGATCCCTAGTATCCACTATGTTCTGACATTGATGTTGCTATGACTTTGCTATGCTTAATGCTTGTCACTAGGGCCCGAGTGCCATGATTTCAGATCTAAACCTATTATGTTTTCATGAATATGTGTGAGTTCTTGATCCTATCTTGCAAGTCTATAGTCACCTATTATGTGTTATGATCCCTTAACCCCGAAGTGACAGTAATTGGGATACTTACCGGTGATGACCGTAGTTTAAGGAGTTCATGTATTCACTATGTGTTAATGCTTTGGTCCGGTACTCTATTAAAAGGAGGCCTTAATATCCCTTAGTTTCCAATAGGACCCCGCTGCCATGGGAGGGTAGGACAAAATATGTCATGCAAGTTCTTTTCCATAAGCACGTATGACTATATTCGGAATACATGCCTACATTACATTGATGGACTAGAGCTAGTTCTGTGTCACCCTATGTTATAACTTTTGCATGATCGATCGCATCCGACGTAATTCTCCATCACCGATCCAATGCCTACGAACTTTTCACATATTGTTCTCCGCTTATTTAATTTTCCGTTGGTACTGTTACAATCACTATAAAGCCCAAAACTATTACTTTTGCTACCATTACCACTACTATCATATTACTTTGCTACTAAATACCTTGCTGCAGATATTAAGTTTACAGGTGTGGTTGAATTGACAACTCAGTTGCTAATACTTGAGAATATTCTTTGGCTCCCCTTGTGTCAAATCAATAAATTTGGGGTTGAATACTCTACCTCGAAAACTGTTGCGATCCCCTATACTTGTGGGTTATCAGGGCGTGCCGCTCCTCTCTACCAGGGACGCGCTAGTGACAGGTGAGAGTAGAGGGGTGTAACACCGCACGATGCGGCTTTATATAGCTCTACGTGTCGGATGTTACGATCTTAGATAGTGGTCCATCGATGCGGCATTTTTACAGCAGTTTCCTTGCTCGCTTAACGTGTAGTGGGGGTCTCTCCTTACATGTTGCCTATATTGTCACACTTATACAAGTGAACGGATATAGAGAGTTGGAGGGCTTATCATCTGTTCCTCATCCTGACACGATATCATTTAACCACCAGGATGAATATGCAATGAATATATATCTCGTAGAAAATGCAATACCAATCCACTGGTGTTTAACGCCAACTAGGAACACAAAATTAAAATAGAGGCAGTACCGACCCATACCCCTTAATGCTCTCGATTCCTCTGCTAAACCGAATCGCCTTACCGACCTAGCTCTCACGTACTAATCAAACTGGAAACGATAACAACACACTCGAAGCTAACACACGATTTCGTTTGATCAATGGTGTCTCACAATGCTCTGTACCTGCTGCTGGTACGTCAGCACGGTGACTATGTATCCAGCACCTGCAACTGGTTTTGGAAGTAATCTGTGAGTCATGGGGACTCAGCAATCTCACACCCTCACGATCAAGACTATTTAAGCTTATGGGTAGGAAAAGGTAGTGAGGTGGAGCTGCAGCAAGCACTAGAATAAATGGTGGCTAACTTACGCAAATGAGAGCGAAAAGAGAAGCAAAGCACGGTCGTGAACTAGAAGTGATCAAGAAGTGATCCTGAAACTACTTACGTTCAAGCATAACACAAGAACCGTGTTCACTTCCCGGACTCCGCCGAGAAGAGACCATCACGGCTACACACGCGGTTGATGCATTTCAATTAAGTTAAGTGTCAAGTTCTCTACAACCGGATATTAACAAATTCCCATCTGCCCATAACCGCGGGCACGGCTTTCAAAAGTTCAAAACCGTGCAGGGGTGTCCCAACTTAGCCCATCACAAGCTCTCACGGTCAACGAAGAATATTCCTTCTCCCAGGAAGACCCGATCAGGCTCGGAATCCCGGTTACAAGACATTTCGACAATGGTAAAACAAGACCAGCAAGACCACCCGCTTTGCCGACAAATCCTGATAGGAGCTGCACATATCTCGTTCTCAGGGAACACCGGATAAGCTAAGCGTACAGGAGTCGACGTAACCCAAGTTGCCAAGGGATGGCCCTGCACGGTGCTCTAGTTTGGACCAACACTCAGAGCAGCACAGGCTCGGGGGTTTAAAATAAAGATGACCCTTGAGTCTGCAGAACCCAAAGGAAAAAGGCTTAGGTGGCAAATGGTAAAACCAAGGTTGGGCCTTGCTGGAGGAGTTTTATTCAAGGCGAACTGTCAAGGGGTTCCCATTATAACCCAACCGCGTAAGGAACGCAAAATCAAGGAACATGACACCGGTATGACGGAAACTAGGGCGGCAAGAGTGGAACAAAACACCAGGCATAAGTTCGAGCCTTTCACCCTTTACCAAGTGTATAGATGCATTAATTAAAATAAGAGATATTGTGATATCCCAACAATAATCATGTTCCAACAAGGAACAAACTCCATCTTCACCTGCAACTAACAACGCTATAAGAGGGGCTGAGCAAAGCGGTAACATAGCCAAACAACGGTTTGCTAGGACAAGGTGGGTTAGAGGCTTGACATGGAAATATGGGAGGCATGATAAAGCAAGTGGTAGGTATCGCAACATAGCAATAGAGCGAGCAACTAGCAAGCAAAGATAGAAGTGATTTCGAGGGTATGGTCATCTTGTCTGCAAAGTTCTCCGAGTTGACGTAAGCTTGATCCTCGTAAGCGTACTCAACGGGTTCCTCGAACACGAACTCGTCTCCCGGCTCTACCTAAGGCAAGAACACAAATAAAGGAAGCCACAATCAACCACGGTGCAATGCGCAAGCAACATGATGCAAAACATGGCATGATATGCGGGATGTGATATGCAATGCATATGCGAGCTCCGGAAGGAAAAGATTGAACCAGGCCTCAACTTGGCAAACCAAATGTGCCGCTAGAAAGATGAGTTGATTTCGGTCGAAATCGATATAAAGATCAGCGGGATCGGATGCACGGTTTGGAAATGGCACGCAAAGCAATAATGACACAATTCTGCGATTAACAGCACGATGCCATCTAGAATGCAACAAGAAACTAAGCTACTGCACTCCAACATAGCAACAAAGCACATGGCAGTAATCTACTCAAGATGCTTGACAAAAGATGAACACTGAGATACGGCTAAATTACACAAGAGCGGGTTCAAACAAGTATGGCAAAAGGGCAAAAGATAACAACATCACAGACTTAGTGAAAATAACATGTCAGGAATTAACATCAGGAAGACATGTTTAGAGCAAGATAACAACATGCTACAGGATCAGCTCGTAGCAATACAAGGCATGGAATGAATCTACTCAAAGAATATAACAAAAGTCCCTTACTGACCATAAGCCAAAAAGGATCAGAAGATATGATGGCACCCATGTAAACATAGCAAGTTTCGTTAACAGATTCAGACTTAGCAAAAGTGGACAAGGCATAAATAGAGTTACGTAGGCATGTTTGCGAGTTTGATGCACTCAACACAAGGCATTGCATGACAAGCTAAGCATACTCCTAGCAAGAAGACATGATCAAGAAGCTAAACATGGCAAGAACAATCTCATAGCATGCATGGATCAACTACAACAACCTTGGCAAAATTGATTAACACGTAAACAATCTGCTTGGAACATTTTATAGCAAAAGTAGAGCAAGATTGAGTCATGTTAGGGTACTCCATAAATGCAAAAATGGACATGGATGGATAGAGCATAACCATAACTCAAAATCATCCTTACTGAACATACTCAAAGGAGGCATGGATTACTATGTAGCAACATGAATACATGGCATAAAAATAACGGCAGAGCAAAGACTTAGTGAAATTCTAAGTCTCTGAAATCAGCAACATTACGAGACCTACTTTGCATGCTTGTGCTAGTCACCACATTGATCACAAAAATACATGGCATACACCCCTGTAAAGATGGCATGGGATAGCCCAAAACACATGTAGGGCTCATAGTCATATGCAGCACACAATAATCATGGCAAAAATGACAAATGCTCATAATCTGATAAGAATCAGCACCTAACATTTTATAGCACTCTTGCAACAGCAATTAGGGCATCAATATGGACTCAAACAAGCATGGTGCAATGGAACAAAATGAAGAGCTCAACCAGATGAACATTTCGATATATCATGCATACAAAATGGAGCAGCGAGCACAAAGTATGGCATGATGAACAGAGGCATGAAAATGTCGCAGATCTGGGACTTAGAGAAAAAAACAGGACCGAAAGTGAGTGTTGGATAACTATCATGCGCATAAGGCGGTGAATAGGGGGGAATGCTAACCATGGGCCCTTGGGCCGGATCGGAGCGGCCTGAGGGAGAGGCGCTGCTGGGCCGGCGGCTGAGGTGGCCCAAGACGGGGCCCACGAGCGCGAGGGGGAGGCGGCCCACGAGTGGGCGCTCGTCGTCTCCTCGACAGGAGCCGAGCGAGGCCATGGCGGCGCCGACGACGGCAGGGGCTCCGGCGGGAGGGCTTGAGGGCGCGGGGAGGCCGGGATGAACTGGAACGGGCAGATCCGGGCCTGAGGACCCCGGATCCGGCGAGACTTGAAGACGAGGAGGTCGGCGATGAGGTCTCCATGGCGGTGGCGGAGCATGAGGTTGGGTTGCCAGCGACGAGGCTTGCGACTATAGGGGAGGCAGGGAAGCGGGGCGGCACAGTCGGACCATGGCGCCGGCGGATCTGGTGGCGTGGGTTGTGCCGGCAGGCGGTGGTGGCGAGGTCGGTGCAGGCGGCGGGGCGGCGCAGTCGTGGCGCGCAGTGGCAGAGATCCGGCGAGGGTCCAGCGAAGCGGTGCAGGCGACTCGGCCCAGATCCGGCCCGGGGCGGGCCTCCCGCGGGCCTGGCGGGCCGGCGGCGGAGGGAGGAGAGAGAGGGACAAGTGGCGGCATGCAGTTAGAGGAGAGCGGCGGCGGGATGACGTGGCGGCTTGCGATTGGACGGAGTGAGGTGGCCGGCGGACATGTCTGGCGCGGACGGATGTGTTCGGCGGCGCGAGGAAGGACACGCTAGGGTTCATCCGCGAAAATTCGGAGGGAGACACAAATATATAGGTAGAGGGAGCTAGGAGAGTCCAAATGAGGTGCGGTTTTCGGCCACGCGATTATGATCGAACGACCAAGAGGATTGATGGGGTTTGGATGGGTTTTGCGCCACTTTGGAGGGGTGTTGTGCTGCAACACACACGAGGCCTTTACGGTTCCCCGGTTAACCATTTGAGTATCAAACGAACTCCAAATGGCACGAAACTTGACAGGCGGTCTACCGGTAGTGTACCAAGGCCGCTTGGCAAATCTCGGTCCAATCCGAGAATGTTTAACACCCACAAACGAAAAGAGGCAAAAGGGAGCGCCGAAGGACGTAGGAGCGCCGGATTACAAAACGGACAACGGGGAAAAAACTCGGATGCATGAAACGAACACGTATGCAAATGCGATGCACATGATGACATGATATGAAATGCATGACACGCAAACAAATGACAAGGCAACAACAGCAAAATAATGGAAGACACCTGGCGCAACGGTCTCGGGGCATTACAGAGGGTGAGATCAGGGAGCGAGATGGGGCTCTGGGTGCGGGCTGGCCTAGGTGCAGATGGGTCGAAATAGATGGGTTGGCTCTCTTCTCTCTCCCTCTAATTTTCTTTAACAAAAAAGCAATTAGAGAGAAGAAAAAGAAAGAGATGTTTAGGGAAAGAATTTGAGCAAGCGGATAATTTTTTTGGACTCACAAAAATGTGCTTTCTCCGAGAAAAATAAGAATGGTCAAGATTGCAAAGTTTAAATTCAAACTCATTTGAAATTAATAAAATGGTGTGACCTAGGACTAGGGTTTTGAAGTGCCTAGAAATTTTGAAAAATTTGGACGAGTCTCAATAAAACGATAAAAGAATAAGAGGACAAGTCAGAGACCAAGAACTAAGATAGGGAAGGCATGAAATTAAAATGTAGTGTTTTATGGTGCATTCCAAATAATGGAATATTTATTTTACCTCCCTATACATATTGGGATATATGTTATAAAGAGAATTTCACCATGTGAATTCCCTCGATTTAAATGGACCGAAAATCCACGCAATTTATTTAGTTAAGTTTTACAAAATTAAATGACATGATGGCATGATGACATGATGTAAGCAAAAATAAATAAAGCAAGCAAAAATGAAACACACGGAGGTCACGAAAATATGGAAGTCGTCTGGAGCGTCGGTCTTGGGGCATCACACCTCCGTGCCACCCTACATCGGTTCTCCCTCGTCCGACATCTGAAGAGTAGCCGATGTCCAGTCGATGCCGGTTAATGCTTCAAAGGTCGCCTCATCATCTGTACTCCTAATCTCTACTGATAGAATGCCCGTGCGATGCTACGGGCTATTCCAAGCGTGCTCAAACATCAAATGGGCGTCTGAGCCTTGCAACGAGAGCATAATATTACTATGTGGCGACATAAAAGATAGTGAAATTTGATAAGAAAAGGCATCGTGTATAGTTTCTAACCATGTCGATATGTGTGTCCTTAGTCTTTCTCTGTAACGCGCTTTTGATTATTTCTCTTCTATTATTTATCTCCTGGCATAATGGATCTCCTTGTCCAATCAATCTATCTCTATTTGCAACATCTCGACCTCTCCTTCCTAACGGTGTACTCGTCCCATGTCGCCCGGCTGCATTGGCTCTCATTCCGACACCATCTTGTCCCCACTAACTTGCCCTCGCATATCCTAGATCAATCGTAGCACATCTTACCATTTTTTCAGAAACCGGCTCATCATCACTACACCACCAAGTGTCCTCCTCACCCATGGCCCAGCACAGCACAATAAGTAATCTTGGCCACATTCAAGCCAAGTATTAACTACAGGGCGCACACACACACACACACAGAGTTGAATTTTTTTTCTAAATTTGATATATTATTTGTGAGCTTATAAACCCCAGTGGCAAGGAAAGATACATAGAAACAACTATGAATTTCAATACCCGGAGAAAGATTTACAAGACAACAGGATGTATCCATGGAAAGGAAAGATAGTAGACTGAGCTCCATGGTTTCTACAACCCAACCCATATATCCATGCAAGAACAAGTGCTTGGATTCCACAGCCCAATGGCCGCAAGCACGTCATCCATAGTGTATGTTTCCACATTGTTTGTGTCTTTGCTTTATGAGTAATATCACACGCCAGTCTCCAAACTTTCCCAGAACCATCAAAATAAATATTCTCCAAAACATCATATTTGGTAGCTCTAATAATGTTGACGTGCAAATGCTGGACCGGCCCCAGCTCGCCCCTCCATCACTGCAAATAAGTATAGTATGCCCCATGGAGAGAAATATAACCAATATAACTTGTTGCATCTTCCCAAAAAATATATAACTTGTTGCATCTTCCCAAAAAATATATAACTTGTTGCATACAATAATGAATTGTGTCAAGTTTCAAGAGCATGTGGTCTCCTCAAATGCAATATATAACAACAAAGCAAAAATTCAAAGCAAATGATATTTATTTTCTTCAAACAATGGCATCGATTGAAATACCCCCAATGAGTATTCATCAGACCTGTCAGCTAAGTCAGCTACCATGAGGAGTAATTTCTTTTACTGATATGTAGTATAAAACTAAGCAAAACTGTAATATTTTGTGGATTGCTTCTCGATACTATTTAACACATAAGTTTCAAGTTTATGACTTAATATTTAAAACAACATTGGCACTAAGTTATTTTTAAGTTTGATTGGAGGTTCGCCCAACGCATTACATTTCGTGGACTGGAAAGAACACATGTTTTCAAGACCAATTACTTGAATTAACTTGCGATGCTACTCGGTGAATCCGAAAATTCAGGAAGAATGAGGTGTTTAAAAAATAGATTTAAGAAAGTGGTGAGCAATCATAGCTCAGTCTCAGCCATTGATAGCAGATTAATATGATCCAAGGTGAGAGGACCTTTAAGTGTACATAGCTCAAGAATTAGCATATGACCTTATGTGATGATTAGTAGTATCATAGGATTGACTCACATGGATAGCAACATATATACAACTTCAATGGCATCCAGATCATATTTCACGACACCCCTTCCAGCAAGAAGAATGAACTGCAGTTTAATATAACCAGATAGATACCACACATAGATGTATATAACTCAGCTAATTTTACAAAGGTAAAGTTTCATCAAGCAAATGAGAGACATTTTTACCAAAGAGAATCAATCAGCTTAAATACATTGTGTAATACTCCCTCTGTCCCAAATTTCTTGTCTTAGATTTGTCTAGATACGGATGTATCTAATACTAAAATGTGACTTGATACATCTATATCTAGACAAATCTAAGACAAGAATTTTGGGATGGAGGGAGTATATTAAAGCGAAATGTCGATGAGTACGTATGGAGTAGGCGTACGTGCCCGATCCACCGGAGGGCTGTGGCTCAAGAAGGAGGCACCACCGGTGGATGATACTTGGAGTACAAAACATGGTTCGTCAAAAAGTACAAACATGCAGCGCACAGCGGGTGTGTGTGTCGCAATCATG
>NC_053025.1:348358716-348380437 GCF_003073215.2 Triticum urartu
AAGAGAGAGATATTCTAGCAAAAAAAGTACAGCGGCCTGGCTTATGTATGTTAGTTGATATTATTGATCCATATACTCTATAAGTGTTTATATGTCTGTTTGTTTTGTACATTATTGGTAGATCGACTCAGTATTTGAATCTTGATACATCACTTGTGTACATATCTAAATGGGAGTACACATTATGCTGTGTGTGACATTTGAGTTGGACATAAAGTGTTCTAAATATTCGAATTCACCTTAAACTAGATTCTAGCTTCTCAATTCGAGTATCGACATTTGTAAATCAGATTCATATATGATAGTGGAATACATCTTTGTCGTGCTTTTGAAGATATATAAAAACACATAGAATGATTTATAAAGATTCGTATAGGAATACAAAATGGATTGGAATTTAGTTGCCAGGGTAAACGTGGATGCTTATTGTCCCAAAATTCGAAAGAAGAGGCAAAATGTCCACTCCCACGTCGGCTGCCCGAAGTCAAGGGTTTGGGAGATGGAAATTACTGTCTACCCCATACACAGACAATCCATCAGCCTGATTTCCACTGCAATCAATAGGGGTAGGTTAGTAACTTCAATTAGACGTGACACGACCGCCTCTGAGCCCATTCCGACATGGTGGGCGCCAAACATGGGTGGCAAACCACATTTGAATCAAGATCGTCCGAAAGACCTCTGTTTCTCCCTTCATTTCCCCATTCATACACGGTGGGCGGCAAAACAAACTCGACTCGGCCGAAATCGATGTAGGCAAATATTTTCAATAGGGTCAGGTTTGTAACTTCACTCAGACATGACACAACCACCCTACCTATCAGCCCCGTTCATACACTGTGGGCGCCAACCATGGGCACCAAAACACCCTCTCCTCGCCCGAAATCGCACTGGGCAAATATTTGCGAGATACGAGATTACTGTCCTATCCCCAACCGACGAGACGTCCAAATTTTAAACGGGGGTTAAGTTCGTAACTTTCCCATATTTCAGATAGGCACATCCCAAAAACCTGGTTCCCCGTACCTCTCTCTCCATTTTCCCATTCATACACCGTCCATGCTAGAACACCATCCCCACACCAGCCTCCTCCGTCCGCCACCCCATCCATCGCCGCCGTCCTCCACCCCATCCATCACCGCCATCCTCCACCCCATCCACCGCCACCATCCTCCACCATGCCGGAGCGCCTACCAAGACCGCGTCGTCCATTTCTAGAGATGGACGTTTCTCATCCACGGCGACGGACCAAGAGCCTTGCATCGCGTCCTCTCGCTTCATCGGTGCCGTCCTCCTCATTGCTAGGGCCTCTCACACGACCTTCTCTTCCACCGCGACGGGGCTTATCCCCCGATGCACTTGAGGGAGTCCTGGATTAGGGGGTCTCCAGATAGCCGGACTATATCCTTTGGCCGGACTGTTGGACTATGAAGATACAAGATTGAAGACTTCGTCTCGTGTCTGGATGGGACTCTACTTGGCGTGGAAGGCAATCTAGGCAATACGGATATGTATATCTCCTCCCTTCTAACCGACTCTATGTAACCCTAGCCCCCTCCGGTGTCTATATAAACCGGAGGGTTTAGTCGTAGGACAACATACAATCATACCATAGGCTAGCTTCTAGGGTTTAGCCTCTACGATCTCGTGGTAGATCAACTCTTGTAATACTCATATCATCAAGAACAATCAAGCAGGACATAGGGTATTACCTCCATCAAGAGGGCCCAAAGAGAGAGGTACAATCGTGTCCCCTGCCTCCTGTTACCATCCGCCTTAGACGCACAGTTCGGGACCCCCTACCCGAGATCCGCCGGTTTTGACACCGACATTGGTGCTTTCATTGAGAGTTCCACTGTGTCGTCACCATAAGGCTTGATGGCTCCTTCGATCATCGATAGCGATGCGGTCCAGGGTGAGGTTTTCCTCCCCGGACAGATCTTTGTATTCGGCGGCTTCGCACTGCGGGCCAATTCGCTTGGCCATCTGGAGCAGATCGAGAGCTACGCCCCTGGCCATTAGGTTAGATTCGGAAACTTAAACTGCACTGCTGACATCAGCGGAGACTTGATCTTCGACGGATTCGAGCCCATGTCAGGTGTGCCGCACAGTCACGATGAGCACGACGTAACTCTGCCGTCGGACAGTGTTCGAGAGATCGCATCTGCAACTACCCCGGCCATCAATCCGGGGCAAATTGCGCCATCCAAGGACGGAGGGATAGACCCCGCCATGGAGGCCGCACTCTCAGTGGCGATGGAGTCGGATACTGACTTCACCCCTTACGAGAGCCGTGTCGCCGAACCACTAGATTCATCTCCGGCCACGGACTCCGAGCCGCCTACATCCGTGCCCATCGAATCCGACTGGGCGCCGATCATGGAGTTCACCTCCGCGGATATCTTTCAGCACTCGCCTTTCGGCGATGTGCTAAATTCATTAAATTCTCTCTCCTTGTCAGGAGAACCTTGGCCGAACTATGTCCGGCTAGAATGGGATACAGACGACTAAGAAATTCGCTGCCCGCCCACCACCCACTTAGTAGCCACTGTCGACGACTTAATCGACATGCTCAACTTCGACTCCGAAGACATCGACAGCATGGACGAAGATGCAGGAGACGAACAGGATCCAGCGCTCACAGGGCACCGGACAACCACTTCATCACATGACATATACATGGTGGATACAACCAAAGAAGGCAATGACGAAGAGACAGCGGAGGATGGCCCCTCCAAGAAGCAACCCAAGCGCCGACGTCAGTGGCACCGCTCTAAGTCTCGCCATGGCAAAAACATCGATAACAGCGCAAGAGAAAATAACACTCCAGTCGACTCCAGATGAAACGACAACCACATTGCCCCGATGGCAGAGCACGATGAAGCTGCAAGCGGCGAACATAGTACGGATCCGATGTTCGAGCACGGCAACGCCGAGGATAACCCTCATCAAACCCCATCTGGGGAGGAAAACAGTCCAGACGAAGATGCACACATCATCACGGAAACGCACTTGGAGCAAGAGAACCTCCGTAGAAGGCTTATTGCCACGGCGAGGAGTCTGAAGAAGCAGAAGCAAAGGCTTAAGGCCGCACAAAACACACTCAACAACAGGTGGAACAAAGTGCTCGACAACGAAGCAAAGTACAGTGGAAGTTACCACACAAAGAGCTATCCAAAGTGCAAGCTGTTACCTGAATTCGACGACGAGGCCTTAGAGCCCACACAGCCAAATAATGAAACGGCCAACCAGTCGGATCCACCACTTTGTGACCATGATAGAGCGGATAACAAATACGCACATAAGTCAACACACGATGTACGTGAGGACTTGCGCCAAAAATCCGGTACGACCAGATCCATCTATGGGTCTAGGAAGCGTGCTCCGGCACAAAATCAAAACCAAATACCACAACCGTCCGAACGCCACGGTACATCCAAGTACAGGGGTGCCGCACACCCCCTATGTTTCACCGATGAGGTGCTGGACCACGAATTCCCAGAAGGATTCAAACCAGTGAACATAGAAGCGTACGACGGGACCACAGACCCTGGGGTCTGGATTGAGGACTTTATCCTCCATATCCATATGGCTCGCGAGATGATCTCCATGCCATTAAATACTTGCCCCTCAAGCTTAAAGGACCAGCTCGACACTGGCTGAAAAGCCTCCCCGAAAACTCAATTGGAAGTTGGGAGGAGCTTGAGGATGCTTTTCGGGCTAATTTTCAAGGGACCTACGTCCGACCTCCGGATGCAGACGATTTAAGTCATATAATTCAACAGTCCGGAGAGTCCGCCCGAAAGCTTTGGAACAGGTTTCTCACCAAGAAGAACCAAATCGTCGACTGTCCGGACGCCGAAGCCTTAGCAGCTTTCAAACACAGCGTCCGAGACGAATGGCTCGCCAGACACCTCGGCCAAGAAAAACCGAGAACAATGGCAGCCTCTAACAAGTCTCATGACCCGCTTTTGCGCGGGCGAAGACAGCTGGTTAGCCCGCAGTAGCACCAGCGACCCAAGCACATCCGAAGTCAGGGATGGCAATGGAAAACCACGACGCAATAAAAAAAGCGTCGAAATAAAGAAGATAGCCCAGATAATACGGCGGTAAACGCCGGATTCAGGGGCTCTCGACCAGGTCAGCGGAAAAAGCCTTTCAAAGGCAGCAGAGACGGACCGTCTGGCCTAAACAAGATTCTTGACAAACTATGTCAGATTCATGGCACCCCCGATAAACCTGCAAATCACACCCACAGAGAATGCTGGGTCTTCAAGCAGGCCGGTAAGCTAAACGCCGAACACAAGGGGGGAGACACCAAGCGAAGACGAGGACGAGCCTCGCCAGCAAAGCACTGGAGGACAGAAAAAATTCCCACCAGAGGTTAAAACAGTCAACATGATCCATGTGACGAAGAGGAGAAGCAAACATGCACTCCGAGACACACGCGCCATAGAGCCCGTCACCCCTAGGTTCAACCCCTGGTTGGCCTGCCCGATCACTTTTGATCGCGGGGATCACGCGACAAGCATCCGGCACGAAGGATTGGCTGCCTTGGTGTTAGACCCAATAATAAACGGATACCATCTCACACGAGTCCTCATGGACGGCGGCAGTGGTCTAAACTGATATATCAGGACACAGTCCGCAAAATGGGGATAGACCCGACAAAAATAAGCCACCATACTACCTTCAAGGGAGTAATACCAGGCCTAGAGGCCCGCTGCACGGGCTCTCTATTACTAGAGGTTGTATTCGGTTCTTCCGACAACTTCCGAAGCGAAAGGTTAAACTTTCTACATCGCTCCATTCCGAAGTGGCTATCAGGCACTACTCGGAAGAGCGGCTTTCGCTCGTTTTAATGCAATCCCGCATTACGCTTCTCTCAAGCTTAAGATGCCCGGTCCACGTGGCACCATCACAGTTAGCGGAAATACTGAGTTCTCTACGCGCGGAAGAATGTGCGGCGGCTTTAACAGCCGAGCACTAGACGGCCTCACCAAGAAGAAAAATGACAGGTCGTCAAGACCACGGACACGGTTAGACGAGTCCGGTGCACCACTACATATACATGAGATTGGTTTGATGATCAAACCCTCCTAGACGGTACCAGGGGCTTCCCGCGTGTAATCAGGGCTAGTCCGGCTCAACTTGACTTATCTTGAATTTTAATGGTTTATTGATAATAACCAATTTTCTGGCACGGCAACTTTCACCTAAGTTCTTCTCTTTTACAGATGACAATCGTGCTACACCCGTCCAGGACACGGCACAACGGAGACACAGGCGCAGACGTGCAGCAGGGACCCGCTCAAAGGTTTCTTTTTAGATTAAGACCCTGCGTAAACCTTTTTTACTGTCTCTTGTTGTTCACATCCTCCGGATACTCAATACAACCGAGAAGGATGCCGACGTATTGGCATGTGGCCACGTCAGGATATTGCACGTACCTGGACAACCCGGGGTTTATTATTAAGGGCATTGTTCAGCCCGGCAT
Source organism: Triticum urartu (assembly GCF_003073215.2). NCBI lineage: Eukaryota > Viridiplantae > Streptophyta > Magnoliopsida > Poales > Poaceae > Triticum > Triticum urartu. The sequence goes on from NC_053025.1 coordinate 348,364,214, forward strand.
ATGTTATAAAGACCGAATACCTTAGGGAGTGTTCGGCGTCGCGAGTTTGGCCTTATATGCATCAGCTCCGAATCATGTCTTTGGTCAAATGTTGGGTTTGCCCGGCTCCCATGTTTTGGTACCTTACGTTCCGCTATATCGGCTAAGGTAGCACTGGGAGAACTACTGCGATTGTGCCCTGGTTCATCCGGATGAGCACCTCAGTAGAGAAAGCCGAAAACTGACTGTCATGATATAGCGCGAGACTGGTCAACCACTCGATGATCAGCGGAATCTTCGGGATTCCTCCGCATTAACGAAGGGCCGTTTCCCGGTCATGTACGTACGCCCCGTATTCGGACGAGCGCAGAAGTACCAGGGGCTATATAGTAGCCCCACCGTCAAACTCCTATGGCTAAGTGAAAGTGTTAAAGCAATATAGTCCGATTGCCTCGTTCGCTGCGCTACCACCTCCTTAATGGACCAAGACGTTGGATCAAGTGTGAATACGTTTTTGCGAACACCCCCGCATTATATGCGTGGGGGCGGAAGCCGACGACTGCAAACTTTCAGGTTATATACATATATACATAAACGGCCGCACAAGAGGCATCATAATACTTTCAGGCAAAAGTATAAACACAAGCCTTGATAACTCAATAAAACATTGTTTCTTACAATGGGAGTACATGTCACTAGAACATAATATTCTTCGAGCACTGAGCCTCTATCGAACGAGCGCCTTCAAGAACTTCTTCAAAGTAGTGCTCGGCAGCCACTCGCCCACGGCCGAACCCTGTGTTGCAACAGTGGTGGCCTCCATCTCTGCCCAGTATGTCTTGACACGGGCAAAGGCCATCCGCGCACCCTCTATGCACGCCGACCTCTTCATAGCGTCGATGTGCGGCACACACCAAGGAATTGTTGCACTAAACTAAAGTAACTATTCGGCCTTGGCCCTCCGGCCACAGATGATCCACAAGACCTCATGGCAAGTCGGACAACCTATGGAGCTCGGCCCACTCGGCCATTCGCTCATTCAACAGCAGCGGACGCACTGGAGCATGGAACTGTGACCAGAACAGCTTTTCCACTTCACGATCTTTTTGATCCTTGAAGTACTCGGCCGCATCAGCAGCACTTGCTGCCAAATCCACGTAGCGTCGCAGAACTCCATAGTTGATCAAGAGGAGCATACTTCGGATCTCCGAACTTAGTCCGCAACAAAAAGGGCTTCCCAGCCACGATAGCAGCTTGATGCAGCTCCTCCTTCGTCGCTCTGATTTTAGAGCGGGCTTCCTTGGCTGCTACCATGGCCTTTTCCAGGTCCGTCGCCCGCTCGGCTTTCTTTTCAAGAAGCTGGTAACGGTCAGCGGCATCTTTCAACTCAATGGCCATCTTGGCTATCCTTTCCTTGCTCTGGCGATCGCGGACTGTTCGGCCCTCAGCTCTTCGACCGCCTTTAGAGCGGCCGCATCGCTATTCCTTGCTTGTTCCTTGGCTCGGGCAAGCTCTGCCCGAAGGGTCTCCATGGTGGCAGCTCCATCTGCAGTCACAACATATTAAAGATACTGGCATCATGCTCCTCTTACTTATGCGTTGATCACCGGAGAAATCACTTACCCTGTGCCTCGTCAAGCCGCTTGTTGACAAGCACGATGTCGGCATCTGCCGCATCAAGTTGCCGCTTTAGCTCGGCAAACCCATCAGTCCGGCTAGCCACCGGTGCTTCAGCCACCTGCACATAAAGGCGGTCTGGTTATTACCTGGGACTATGATCCTCTGTTTGCCGCCGTTTTCGACGACAACCAGAGTCTCAGGGGCTACTATCTGCATAGGGCACACCTAACGTGTGCGGTACTGTCAAAAACATACACTATGTCACGTACCTCAAAGCCTTTCAGCAGACTCATAAAAGCTTCATGCAATCCGCTTTCAGCGGATGAAATCCTTTCAACTACCGTACTCATTAGCGTACGATGCGCTTCTGAGATGGCCGCTTGCTCCAGAAGATCCTTCAGTGCGTCCGACCGCACACTATACGGTTCCGGACTCTTTCTGTTGCTCTCTTTAGGAGCCGAATACTGAGGACTCCGGGTGGCCAAGGGATTACCCCTGGCCTTGGCGGATCAGGAGAAACCCTCTGCGACGACACTTCAGGGTCGCCCGCCTCATGAGGCGGGGTGGCAGGGGGAGGTGTTTCGCTCTCCATCATCTCCAGAAGAAGATCCCCCGAAGACGAACTCTGTCGAGAAGGGCTACGATCCGAACTACAAGATATAAGCTTCGGTTATTGTCTTCAGAAGTAAGGTAGGATATTTTCACTACTAAGTACTTTTTGATTACTTACAGCTCGGTAGAGGGCTGATTCCCTTGCGGACACTGTGCGGCAAGGGTACCCCCCGGGGCAGGACCCTCTGGCGAAGATTTCTTCCCTCGTTTGGAAACCTCTGTTTTCCGGATCTTCAGAGGTGGTCCTCTTCCTTCCCCGGGAGAGGGAATGTCAGATTCTTCTCCCTGTTGTCCTCCTTCGCGGAGGCGCTCGTTCCCCCGGTTGGGATGAGTAGTGAGTGAGGCTCGCTTCGGCCTCTTTATCCCCCTTTATCTTCCTTCGAGGGCACCTGATAAGGCGCCGGCTCCAGCATTCTGTCTAGTACTGGATTGGCCAAGCCCTCGGGAAGGGGGGCCGGACACCTGATCATCTTCGCCTTTGTTATCCAGTCCTGGTCAAAGAGCGACTTTTCAGAATGATGTTGTGATAAATAAGAGAAACAGTGTGTTCGGCCATGGGATTACTTACTTGGGTATCCGGGCGATTACAGCTCAGACCCGCATCCTCGGTGGTGTCCGGACACTTTATTTGTGATCCGAAGAACAACTTGTACATCTCCTCGAGCGTCATGCCGAGGAAGTGCTGAATGATTGGTCCCTCCGGGTTGAACTCCCACAAACGGAGAGGTCTACGTTTGCAAGGCGGGACCTGGCGAACTAGCATGACCTGCATCACCGTGACCAGGTTGACGTCTCTCTCAATGAGATCTCGGATGCGACTCTGCAATATCGGCACATCCTTTACTGGACCCCAGTTTAGCCCCTCGCTGATCCATGACGTCAGTTGTGGTGGGGGGCCCGAGCGAAAGGCAGGGATGGCTGCCCACTTGGCACTTCGGGGAGCTGTGATATAAAACCACTCCCGCTGCCACAAACTGGATACCTCTGGGAAGGAACCCTCTGGCCATGGAGCATGCGCTTTTGCTTATTACGGCACCTCCGCACTCTACGTGCCGCCCCTCGATCATCTTCGGCTTCACATTGAAGGTCTTGAGCCACAGGCCGAAGTGAGGGGTAATGCGGAGGAAGGCCTCACATACGACGATGAACGACGAGATGTGAAGGAGGGAATCCGGGGCCAGATCATGGAAATCCAGCCCATAATAGAACATGAGTCCCCTAACAAAGGGATCCAGAGCGAGGCCTAGTCCTCGGAGGAAGTGAGAGATGAACACAACACTCTCGTTGGGTTCGGGAGTGGGGATGACCTGCCCTCGGGCGGGCAGCCTGTGCGAAATTTCGGCGGTCAGATATCTGGCCTCTCTCAGCTTCTTGATGTCCTCCTCTGTGACAGAGGAAGGCATCCACCGACCTTGGAGGTTGGATCCGGACATGGTTGAAGGTCCGAAGCGCCTGACCTGAGCCTGGGGTGTTGGAACTCGAGGTGGGGGAAGGATTCGATTGAGCGCGGAAGAAGGGACAGGTCTTGGCCTCTTTATAAAAGGGTGAATGTCAAGCGTCCTCCTCGCGGCCGTTTTGGACTCGCCTAAAATCGAGGAGTCATACCAACGGGCACGAGTGGGTTACCCAGTTCCGTATTGATGATGTCGGTGTCAAAACCGGCGGATCTCGGGTAGGGGGTCCCGAACTGTGCGTCTAGGTCGGATGGTAACAGGAGGCAGGGGACACGATGTTTTACCCAGGTTCGGGCCCTCTTGATGGAGGTAAAACCCTACGTCCTGCTTGATTAATATTGATGATATGGGTAGTACAAGAGTAGATCTACCACGAGATCGGAGAGGCTAAACCCTAGAAGCTAGCCTATGGTATGATTGTTGTTCGTCCTATGGACTAAAACTCCCCAGTTTATATAGACACCGGAGAGGTCTAGGATTACACAGAGTCGGTTACAATGGTAGGAGATCTACATATCCGTATCGCCAAGCTTGCCTTCCATGCCAAGGAAAGTCCCTTCCGGACATGGGACGAAGTCTTCAATCTTGTATCTTCATAGTCCAGGAGTCCGGTCGAAGGTATAGTCCGGCCATCCGGACACCCCCTAATCCAGGACTCCCTCAGTAGCCCCTGAACCAGGCTTCAATGACGACGAGTCCGACACGCAGATTGTCTTCGGCATTGCAAGGCGGGTTCCTCCTCCAAGTACTTCATAGAAGATTTTGAACACAAAGGTAGTGTCCGGCTCTACAAAATAAGTTTCCACATATTGCCATAGAGAGAATAATATTTACACAAATCTAATCTGCTGACGTATTCCATAGCGTGACATCACACCACGGCCAAGTCTTTATTCGAATCGTTTTACTGTCCCACCTCAGCATGTTTAGCGAGGCGGTTTCCTTGGCACGTCTTGTTAAAGAAGAGATCGTGTCCCCTTATCCCGGGATTCTCATCAATACGGGTGTGGGTAACCCAACCGCGCCATTGACTACGGCGCTTGGGAGATAAGCGAGTTTTACCAGGCTGGTGGGGGCGCATAGTCACGTCTGCCCATATAAGGGGATAAGGATCCACCTTTTCATCCACACCTTCTTCCTCCTTTGCCTATCCATTTCCGTGCACTCGAGCTCCAGCGCCCAAGTCCGTACACCCCACCTCAACCTTCTCCAGCCATGTCCGAAGCGGGAGGCAAGTGGATGGTCTCCTCCATCACGGAGGGACACATCAAAAGACCGAGGAAGGCCGGATACTTGTCTAACGACATTGCACACCGGCTTCCCGAAGAGGGGCAGCTCATCCCCACCCCTAGGCCCCATGAGAGGGTGGTGTTCCTCCCCCATTTCCTCCACGGACTGGGCTTCCCTCTCCACCCATTTGTCCAGCGGCTCATATTCTACTACGGCCTGGATTTCCATGATCTGGCCCCGAATTTTGTCCTCAACATCTCGGCGTTTATCATAGTGTGCCAGGCTTTCTTCCGCATCCGCCCCCATTTCGGCCTATGGCTCAAGACTTTCAATGTCAAGCCGAAGGTGGTGCGCGGCACCCAAGCAGAGTGCGGAGGCGCCATGGTGGGCAAGATGCCCAACGTCCTATGGTTCGAGGGCTCCTTCGTGGAGTCCCTAAAGGGGTGGCAGTCGGGGTGGTTTTACATCACCGAGCCGCGCGACCCTGAATGGGTCGTAGCCCCCGAGTTCCGATCCAGACCCCCTACGCGGCTCGCCTCCTTGAAAGAGACGGGCCTGTCGTGGGGTAAAAAAGGAGAGCTGACTGGACTCCAAACATGCGTCCAAACCCTGGTGGACAGGAATCTCAAACTTGTCAACGTAGTCCAGGTTATGCTCATCCGCCGGATCCTCCCGTGTCAACAACGGGCTTTCAACCTGTGGGAATTCGACCCAGCGCGGCACCGAACTCTGAGCAGGCTCTTTGACACGACATACGAAGATGCATGGAAGGTGCTTTTCAAAGGCGCCGAGGCCCCCGCATCCGCTACCGAGGATCGCGGATTCAGCACGCAGCATCATGCTCGTGTGATAAGCTGTTTTCACCTTTTACAGGGTATTAGTTTTTCATAGTGTGACTCCATGCGGGATCTAAGTTCCCTTACCTTTGACAGGATTGGCAGGAGACGTCCGGACAGATCAACTGTCCGACTCCTTTGCCCGAAGGCCCAGCGGACGCTCGCTTGGCGAAGCTGCTGGCTCCGGCACCTTACATGGTGCTGGAGAAGAAGGCCAAGAAGAAGGCCACGGGGACTCGAAAGAGCGCCCGACGCCAGGAGGTGTCGGATTCACCATCCGACGACTCCAAGGCGCACTCCTCCCATGAAGACAAGGAGGAGGAAGAAGAGACCTCTCCCCCTCCAGCGGGGGGAGGGAAGAAAAGGAAGGCCGCCCCAACCGGGGAGGCCGAAGGGTCCAAGAGGGGGAAGACCCCTCCTCCGGACTACTCCACCAAAGCCGACGACGGTGAAGAGGAGTGGCCGCACAGGGCCAAGCCCCTGGCAAGATCGTAAGTATCTGGATACCCGAGTGATTCATAGTATTCCCCCATTGCACAGCTTTTCCTTACGTCGAATCATGATTGTGTAGTCCGCCCAAGGCCGGGCTCGACGAGTCATCGAGCGGCTCCCTGGATTCGTCGGATGTGAATTCGCTTCCGACGGCTTCCTCCCCCCACCCTATGGACGGCGCCGAGGTGGCGTCCCAACATGTTCGAAGCCAGGAGGAGGTGGTCATGGAGGCACCGCAAGGCAACCTCCCGGACTCCAGGCGTAAAGGGGATAGAACCCCCAAGGGCTCCAAGTCCGGCCTTGAGCCAGACACTGCGCCGGAACCTTTAACGGTTCCGGACTCCGATAGGCAGCCTCCTTCCAAGAGAAGCAAGCCTACCGAGCCGGTGACCTTCGTCCAACCGGAGGCACCAGACAATTTGCCGGAGACGCTTAACGGCGCCTCCAACGATGAGGGGCACTGCACTATTATGAGTGTGGTGATCCAGAAGGTTCAGTCCGCCAAGAGCGGACTGACTGAAGCTTGTGTCAGCCTTCTAACAGGCTTTGAGGTAAGTAAAGAATATGTAAAAATATTACCGCATAGACAGTAGCCCCTGATGCTCTGTTTGGCGTTCGGAAAGAAAAGCCGAATAGAGGATCTAATAATCATAGGAGTCTAACATAATCAAGTCAATATGCGTATGCAGGCTTCGCTGCTGGCCTCCGCCGCACTGACTCCGGAGGTGGATACGCTGAAGCAGAACCTCAAGAGGTCCGAGCAAGAGCTCGGCCTAGCCAAGCAGCAGCTTGAGGAGAAGGAAGGTAAGAAATACCTTATTGAAATATGTGAAAGGTGCAATTGCAAAAAGCGACAGGATTAACGCAGCTATTGTAGGGGCCACAACGAAGGTGGCGACCCTTAAGCAAGCGCTGTCCGAGGCCGAAAAGAGGGCGGCCACGGAGCCCACCGAGCGGGAGAAGCATGAGACGCAGGTTGGCGAGGTGCGGCAAGAGCTCCAGGCTCTCATGAAAAAACATGAGAGTTTGGATCTTGACTCGAAGATGCGAGAGTCTGAGCTCGCGGCGGCCATTGAAGATGCCAAGTCTGCCAAGGCCGAAGCCCAAAAGGCCCTCCAGGAGGTTGAGGCAGTAAAAAAGATAGCGGCGGGTAAGGCATTCTTTATGCAAAGCAAGCACGTAAAAGTGAATTACTTGTCACTTACCCGAATCCGGAGCTCTCCAGGAGCATTCGCAGACTTGCCCCATAGCGTGTCGGATGCCGCCGCCTTCTACCGCGCCGAGGAGGGAAGCTCGACGGAGAAGGTGTTCTGGTCTCAGTATGCTGAGGCCGAACACCCGGTGCCCTTAAGCGACTAGCTGAAACAGCTGGTTGAGCTCCATAAGGTGGCCGAACAGGCCATGAAAGGCCTCATAGTCCGGCTGTGGCCTGGAGAGGCCATGCCTGGGAGCTACTTCGGGCTGGTGAGGCGGCTGGTGGAGGCCTGTCCAAGGCTCGAAGTCATCAAGCGCTCCGTATGCATCGAGGGTGCCCGTAGGGCGCTTGCCCATGCGAAGGTGCATCGGGGCAAGCTGGATGCTGAGAAGCTTGTGAAGGACGGGCCACCGCCGGGCAAGGAGCATCGCAAGCCCGAGATGTATTATGAGGGCGTTCTGAAGGGTGTCCGCCTTGTGGCGGATGAATGTTCCATGAATGTAATTTTCCAGTGAACTCGCTCGTTTTGTCCTATGCCATGAAAACTGGTTCATGTGCGCTAAGCAATGCTTTTTGAATTTAAAATATTACCTTCTGTGTGGCCGTTTATCAAATTTGAGAGATGGCGAGTCGTCGGCTTCTACCCGCATAGCACGAGTGCTGGGGTGTTCGGGATAAACATGAGCACTCTTTTTCCCATTCTTGGGTCCTTCGAGGGAGGCGCTCAACACAACGAACAAGGCAATCAGACTATAGTGCTTGAACACTCTCACTTAGCCATAGAATTCTATAATTTTAAATTTCGGCGAAGCCCCTAGTTTTCGGAAGACCGAGTTCGGGGCGCTATCCACGCCTAGGCCGGACAAAGCCGACTCCTCGCTCTAGGCGGCATAAGTCTTTAGGGACTCGAAAACCTCTCGAACAGCGACCAGCTCTCGCCTCATCATGATGGTCAGTTTTAGCTTTCTCTACTGAGGTGCTTAGCCCAGCTCAACTAGGGCACAATCGCAGTAGTTCTCCTAGTGCTACCTTAGCCGATATGACGGAATGTAAGGTACCAAAACATAGGAGCCAGGCAAACCCAACTATTGACCCAAGACATGATTCGGAGCCGATGATATAATGCTATAAGTTTGGGGTGCCGCACTTGTGAAAGTGTTCGGACTTCTCACACCATGTTGTGGGGTACTTAAGCCCCTGGTGTATTAGCCGTACTAAAGTGTACGGGTGCAACATGTCATTAATGAACATATATTCGTAAAAAAGAGGTAATGCAATAATAGATGGAAGCTATGCATTTTTTATTTTAAAAATCTGCGATTAAAGCAGAACGATACAAATAGTGCGATAAGCAAAAGATGGGACTATCAAATATGTCATTTCCAGGGGCGAGCTGCGGAATGTTATGCGAAACAGGTATACTGCTCGTTATAGAGACCACCTTAGAGTTCCGTAGTGCGGTGTAGCTTTCTACTTCCCTGGTTGTATCGTTTGTGCGGCAATTGTACTGCCGGCCAAGCCTTCCGAAGAATGGAGTCCTGAGAATAAGAGAAAATTAAGAAATCGGTAGCCCCCTAGTGCGGTTTAAGCCACGTTTCGGGCGTGCCGTGATGGTGCCCCTCCCCCTGTGCCCATGGTATTTCTAGAGCGTAGTTATGTACGCGCAACACTGGTTTCACAAGTTCACGAGGGCTGGGGTTGGGGCCGCATTGCTACGCTTGCTCGGAACATGCCAGGCGGTCTTGTTGTAGGTTTACTCGGGCGCGCTTGCTGTGTCGGACGGTTTAATGGCCGGACACTGGAGAATTGCCTTGAGAGCTGCTTGTACTTCCGCTGCGATAGCCGCCTGTGCTCCTCCGTCCGGAGAGCGGTTCGGTGTTTCATTGACCGTGATAACGCCTCGGGCCTGGCATCTTGAGCTTGAGGTATGTAGTGTGGCACCGCATTGAATTTGGCAAATGAGGTTCGCCCGAATAGTGCGTGATAGCCACTGCGGAACGGGACTATGTCAAAGATTAACTCCTCGCTTCGGAAGTTATTCGGAGATCCGAAGACCACTTCAAGTGTAACTGAGCCTGTACAGTTGGCTTCTACACCTGGTAAGACACCTTTAAAGGTCGTTCTGGTGGGTTTAATGCTTGAGGGATCGATGCCCATTTTCCGCATTGTATCCTGATAAACCAGGTTCAGGCTGCTGCCGCCATCCATAAGGACTCTAGTGAGGCGAAATCCGTCAATAATTGGGTCTAGAACCAATGCGGTGAATCCGCCATGATGGATGCTAGTGGGGTGGTCCCTTCGATCAAAAGTGATCGGGCAGGAAGACCATGGGTTGAACTTTGGGGCGACTGGCTCCATCGCGTATACGTCCCTTAGCGCATGCTTCCGCTCCCTCTTGGGGACGTGGGTTGCGTATATCATGTTCACCGTCCGCACTTGTGGGGGAAAACCTTTCTGTCCACTGTTGTTCGGCGGCCGGGGCTCCTCCTCGTCATCGCTATGCAGCCCCTTGTCTCTGCTTTCGGCATTTAACTTGCCTGCCTGCTTGAACACCCAACAATCCCTGTTGGTGTGATTGGCTGGTTTTTCGGGGGTGCCATGTATCTGGCATGAGCGGTCGAGTATTCGGTCCAAACTGGACGGGCCCGGAGTATTTCTTTTGAATGGCTTTTTCCGCTGACCGGGTTTAGAGCCTCTGAATCCGGCATTAACTGCCGTATCCTCAGCATTGTCGCCGTTAATGCGGCGCTTTTGCTTGTTGCGACGCGACCTGCCACTGCTGTCCTTGGTATCCGAATTACCAGGGCTCTTGGTCATGTTATTGCTGCGAGCTAGCCAGCTGTCTTCTCCCGCGCAAAAGCGGGTCATAAGTGTCGTGAGGGCTGCCATAGATTTCGGCTTTTCCTGTCCTAGGTGCCGTGCAAGCCACTCATCGCGGATGTTATGCTTGAAGGCTGCTAGGGCCTCTGCGTCCGGACAGTCGACGATTTGATTTTTCTTGGTTAGGAACCGTGTCCAGAATTGTCTGGCCGATTCCTCTGGCTGCTGAATTATGTGGCTAAGGTCATCGGCGTCTGGTGGTCGCACATAAGTGCCCTGGAAATTGTCGAGGAATGCGGTTTCCAGGTCCTCCCAACAACCAATTGATTCTGCTGGCAAGCTGTTAAGCCAATGCCGAGCTGGTCCTTTAAGCTTGAGTGGGAGGTATTTGATGGCGTGTAGGTCATCACCGCGGGCCATGTGGATATGAAGGAGATAGTCCTCGATCCATACCGCAGGATCTGTTGTGCCATCGTATGATTCGATGTTCACGGGTTTGAAACCCTCGGGGATTTGATGATCCATTACTTCATCTGTGAAGCATAGTGGGTGTGCGGCACCTCTGTATTGGGCTATATCACGACGCAGCTCAAACGAGCTTTGTCTACTGTGTTCGGCCCGGCCGGATTTACTGTATCCGGAGTGACGATTACCGTCTCGTGCCGTGGGGTGCCCACATGATCCGTAGATCGATCTTGTTTTCCTTGCCTTGTCCTCCAATATATCTTGCAGGTCTGGCGCATTTTCCCGTGCCTTGGTATTTTTTGAGCGGCGCCGGGGTGCGGCTTGAGTGGAGGGCCGAGAGGCCTCTCTGTCGCGGCCACGGGGTGGCCGGTCGGCCGCATCATGCGCTGGTGATGTAGGTTTAGGTGCTTCCTCCTCTAATCGGGGTAGCAACCTGCGCTTTGGGTAGCTCTTGGAGGGGCGTTCGAGTTCATACTCTTCGGCCGCAAGGACTTCAGTCCATCTGTCGGCTAGCAAATCTTGATCAGCTCTAAGCTGTTGCTGTTTTTTCTTGAGGCTGCTCGCCGTGGCCATAAGCCTGTGTTTGAAACGCTCTTGTTCGACGGGATCCTCCGGCATGACAAATTCGTCGTCGTCGAGGCTTGCCTCGTCTTCGGAGGGAGGCATATAATTATCGTCCTCGACCTCTCTGTCTGCCGCTCTCTCATGAGGGCTGGCTTCTCCATCCTCCTGTGCTGAATCTTGCTGGAGGTGGTTGTCTTCGGCACTGTCCGGGGTGTTATTATCTCCCGTGCCGGAATCACCGTTTTTGCTTTGGCGGGATTTAGAGCGGCGCCGCTGACGCCGGCGCTTAGGCTGCTTCTTGGAGGGGTCATCCTCCGCTGTTCCATCGCCATTGCCTTCTTTTGGGGTGTCCACCATGTATATATCATACGACGAGGTGGCTTTCCAGTGCCCTATAGGCGCTGGTTCTTGATCGTCTCCTGCATCGGCGTCCATACCGTCGATGTCTTCGGAGTCAAAGTCGAGCATGTCGGTTAAATCATCGACAGTGGCTACGAAGTGGGTGGTGGGTGGGCTTTGAATTTCTTCATCATCCGCATCCCAACCTTGCTGACCATAGTCCGGCCAGGGCTCTCCTGATAAAGAGAGAGACTTTAGTGAATTCAGAATATCGCCAAAGGGCGAGTGCTGAAAGATGTCCGCGGCGGTGAACTCCATGATCGGTGCCCAATCGGGTTCGATCGGTAGGGGCGCGGAGGGCTCGGAGTCTGGAGAGGAGTCCGGCTCCTTGGAGTCACGGGCTTCGCAGAGAATAGGGCTGGTGTTCGGCTCGATCGCCGTAGAGATTGCAGCCCCCGAGGCGGTGTCCAACCACCCATCCTCGATTGGCGCAGTTGGCTCCGAATTAAGGGTCGGAGCTGATGCGGGTGCGGCCTCCAGGGCACTGTTCGGCGGCAGAGCTAGATCATGCCCATCGTGACAGTGCGGCGCGCTCGGCTGGCTCGAATCCGTCGAAGATCAAGTCTCCGCGAGATGTCGGCCGTGTAGTTCAAACTTCCAAATCTGACCTGATGGCCAGGGGCGTAGCTTTCGATCTGCTCCAGATGGCCAAGCGAATTGGCCCGCAGTGCAAAGCCGCCAAATACGAAGATCTGTCGGGAGAAAAGTCTCACCCTGGATCGCATCGTGTTGATGATCGGAGGAGCCATCGGGCCTAAAAGTGACGACACAGAGGAACTCTCAATGAAAGCACCAATGTCGGTGTCAAAACCGGCGGATCTCGGGTAGGGGGTCCCGAACTGTGCGTCTAGGCGGATGGTAACAGGAGACAAGGGACACGATGTTTTTACCCAGGTTCGGGCCCTCTCGATGGAGGTAAAACCCTACTCCTGCTTGATTAATATTGATGATATGGGTAGTACAAGAGTAGATCTACCACGAGATCAAGGAGGCTAAACCCTAGAAGCTAGCCTATGGTATGATTGTTGTTCGTCCTACGGACTAAAACCCTCCGGTTTATATAGACACCGGAGAGGGCTAGGGTTACACAGAGTCGGTTACAATGGTAGGAGATCTACATATCCGTATCGCCAAGCTTGCCTTCCACGCCAAGGAAAGTCCCTTCCGGACACGGGACGAAGTCTTCAATCTTGTATCTTCATAGTCCAGGAGTCCGGCCGAAGGTATAGTCGGCTATCCGGACACCCTCCTAATCCAGGACTCCCCAGCTCTCTCTCTCTCTCTCCTCTCTCTTTTGATTCTCATACAATGGTCTCTTGGAGATCCATATGATGTAACTTTTTTGCGGTGTGTTTGTTGGGATCCGATGAACTTTGAGTTTATGATCAGATCTATCTTTTTATCCATGAAAGTTATTTGAGTCTTCTTTGATCTCTTATATGCATGATTGCTTATAGCCTCGTATTTCTTCTCTATTTGGGTTTTGTTTGGCCAACTTGATCTATTTATCTTGCAATGGGAAGAGGTGCTTTGTGATGGGTTCGATCTTACGGTGCTTGATCCCAGTGACAGAAGGGGAACTGACACGTATGTATCGTTGCCATTAAGGATTACAATATGGGGTCTATTTCTATATAAATAGATCTTGTCTACATTACTCTGTTTCTCCATGAACTTAATACACTAGATGCATGCTGGATAGCGGTCGATGTGTGGAGTAATAGTAGTAGATGTAGGCAGGAGTCGGTTGCTACCTCTTGAGCTTGAGTTAGTTTTTCCCTTGAAGAGGAAAGGGTGATGCAGCAAAGGAGCGTAAGTATTTCCCTCAGTTTTGAGAACCAAGGTATCAATCCAGTAGGAGACTACGCAACAAGCCACCGAATACCTGCACAAACAAACACCAACTTGCAACCAACGCGACAAAGGGGTTGTCAATCCCTTCACGGTTATTCTCAAAGTGAGATCGATAGAGATGGATAAACGGTAAAGTAATATTTTTGGTTTATGGAACGGTAAGTAAAGATTGCAAAGGAAAGTAAATAGTAAACAAGAATTGTAGATCAAAAACTTATATGATGGAAAATAGACCCAGGGGGCATAGGTTTCACTAGTGGCTTCTCTCAAGATAGAAATTATTATGGTGGGTGCACAAATTACTGCCGAGCAATCGATAGAAAAGCGCAAAGTTATGACGACATCTAAGGCAATGATCATGAATATAGGCATTGATGACCCACAAGTATAGGGGATCTATCGTAGCCTTTTCGATTAGTAAGAGTGTCGAACCCAACGAGGAGCAGAAGGAAATGATAAGCGGTTTTCAGCAAGGTATTCTCTGCAAGCACTGAAATTATAGGTAACAGATAGTTTTGTGATAAGATAATTTGTAACGAGCAACAAGTAACAAAAGTAAATAAAGTGCAGCAAGGTGGCCCAATCCTTTTTGTAGCAAAGGACAAGCCTGGACAAATTCTTATATAGAGAAAAGCGCTCCCGAGGACACATGGGAATTATCGTCAAGCTAGGTTTCATCACGATCATATGATTCGCGTTCGGTACTTTGATAATCTGATATGTGGGTGGACCGGTGCTTGGGTTGTCCTTACTTGGACAAGCATCCCACTTATGATTAACCTCTATTGCAAGCATCCGCAACTACAACAAAAGTATTAAGGTAAACCTAACCATAGCATGAAACATATGGATCCAAATCAGCCCCTTACGAAGCAACGCATAAACTAGGGTTTAAGCTTCTGTCACTCTAGCAACCCATCATCTACTTATTACTTCCCAATGCCTTCCTCTAGGCCCAAATAATGGTGAAGTGTCATGTAGTCGACGTTCACATAACACCACTAGAGGAGAGACAACATACATCTCATCAAAATATCGAACGAATACCAAATTCACATGACTACTAATAGCAAGACTTCTCCCATGTCCTCAGGAACAAACGTAACTACTCACAAAGCATATTCATGTTCATAATCAGAGGGGTATTAATATGCATATAGGATCTGAACATATGATCTTCCACCAAATAAACCAACTAGCATCAACTACAAGGAGTAATCAACACTACTAGCAACCCACAGGTACCAATCCCAGACTTAGAGACAAGAATTGGATACAAGAGATGAACTAGGGTTTGAGAGGAGATGGTGCTGGTGAAGATGTTGATGGAGATTGACCCCCTCCCGATGAGAGGATCGTTGGTGATGACGATGGCGATGATTTCCCCCTCCCGGAGGGAAGTGTCCCCGGCAGAACAGCTCCGCCAGAGCCCTAGATTGGTTCCGCCAAGGTTCCGCCTCGTGGCGGCGGAGTCTCGTCCCGAAAGCTTGCTTATGATTTTTTCAATCGAAAGACTCCATATAGCAGAAGATGGGCATCGGAGGGCCACCAGGGGGCCCACGAGGCAGGGGGCGCGCCAGGGGGTAGGGCGCGCCCCCACCCTCGTGGCAGGGTGTGGCCCCCCTCTGGAACTTCTTGCGCTCAGTATTTTTTATATATTCTGAAAATGACTTCCGTGAAGTTTCAGGACTTTTGGAGCTATGCAGAATAGGTCTCTAATATTTGCTCCTTTTCCAGCCAGAATCCCAGCTGCCGGCATTCTCCCTCTTTATGTAAACCTTGTAAAATAAGAGAGAATAGGCATAAGTATTGTGACATAATGTGTAATAACAGCCCATAATGCAATAAATATCGATATAAAAGCATGATGCAAAATGGACGTATCAACTCCCCCAAGCTTAGACCTCGCTTGTCCTCAAGCGAAAGCCGAAATCAAAAAATATGTCCACATGTTTAGAGATAGAGGTGTCGATAAAAATAAAATACGGACATGAGGGCATCATGATCATTCTTAGAACAACAACTTATATAATTCTTGTCATATGATCTCTTATGCTAGAGTAACAATTCAATCACAATTTCAAGTATGAATCATAAACTTCATTGAAAACTAACAAACTATAATCTCAGTCATTGGAGCAATTGCAATTTATCATAACATAGGAAAGAGTCAATATAAGAGCTTTTCAGCAAGTCCACATACTCAACTATCATATAGTCTTTCACAATTGCTAACACTCACGCAATACTTATGGGTATGGAGTTTTAATCGGACACAGAGAAAGATAGGGGCTTATAGTTTTGCCTCCCAACGTTTTACCTCAAGGGTAATGTCAACAATAATAGTTCATGAAAACTCACATCCAATTAGCCATATATACCAGGATCTTTCCAACATGTTGTGCTTGCCAAAAGATAAAATGTAAAAAGGAAGGGTGAAGATCACCATGACTCTTATGCAAGGTAGGAGATAAAAGTAAAAGATAGGCCCTTCGCAGAGGGAAGCAGAGGTTGTCATGCGCTTTTATGGTTGGATGCACAAAATCTTAATGCGAAAGAACGTCACTTTATATTGCCACTTGTGATATGGACCTTTATTATGCAGTCCGTCACTTTTATTTCTTCCGTATCACACGATCGTATAAAGCTTATTTTCTCCCACACTAATAAGTCATACATATTTAGAGGGCAATTTTTATTGCTT